>NC_135348.1:10217976-10262976 GCF_023851605.1 Tamandua tetradactyla
GTTTTCAAACAATAGAATTCACTCTGAATAATCTGGGCAGAAAAATATTCTAGTAACAGTTGTTGCTGGAGACAGATTTTAAAGATACACAGACAGAATCACACTCAACCAAATTACAGAGGCTTCCCTAATGAAACACTATTGCTCAATTCCATGAGGATTGGGTCACGACACCAGAAGCTCTGCCCTTGCAGCATTGAAGAACTGAGTCCTAAAATACTTGTTGGAAGTTCAACATTTTCCAATGTTCAGTCTTGAAACCATGTCTCTTCTGGGTAGATCTAATTGGTAAGACTTGGTCATGTGTTGCAAAGGAGTCTGAGGATGGGAACTTTCTGATTTTTCCTTATGAAGGTGGGGTTCATAAAGGTGGGAAATATCCAATAAATAGGGATATTATATTTTCAAGGTGTTGTGTAGCTGCAAGTGATCAGTGCAATGTCTATCAAGCAAAATAGGAAATGGTAAAATTATTTCACACTTGACTCTCACCATGTTAACACACATGCATATGTAAACATTTCTACTTTTGTGATCTGCAAAATGAAGGAAGGCTATTTTTCCTGATTGCTAGTGGTAGGCCCTCTTGGTCTAAGGTAACCTCATAGAGACCCTTTCCTAGTGTCTCTATTCTCTAATGGGAGTTGTCCTCTATTTGTAGATTTTTGGTTTGAAATGTGGTGAATTTTTTTCCTTGGGAAACAGTTCTAATAAAACCAGTTGTGCTGGTTTGAATCTATTGTGTACCCCAGAAAAGCCATGTCATTTAATGTTTTTTGATCATTCCCATGGAGATGTGACCCACCCAATTGTGGTAATTTTTTATTAGATGGTCTTCATGGAGATGTGTCTCCACCCATTCAAGATGAGGTTGCTTACTGGAGCCCTTTGAGAGGGAATCATTTTGGAGAAAGCTTTAGAGCCCATGCAGCCAGAAACATTTGGAGATGAAGAAGGAAAACACCCCTGGATGAACTTCATGAAACAGGAAGCCTAAAAAAGAAAGCTAGCAGACGTTGCCATGTCTGCCATGTTCACCATGTGCCTTTCCAGTTGAGAGAGAAACCCTGAACTTCATTGGCCTTCTTGAACCAAGGCATCTTAGATTGGACATTTCTATAGCCTTGCTTTAATTTGGACATTTTCACAGCCTTAGAACTGTAAACTTGCAACTTAATAAATTTCCCTTTTTAAAAGCTGTTCTGCTACTGCTATATCACATTCCAGCAGCTTTCAAACTAAACACCAGGTAAGAGTAAAGCGCAACATGTTCGAAGGACGTGAAAATGTTCTTGCGGTTTGACGAACCTCAATACATGAATCATACTTTAAAGTAAGCTCCCTGAAATCACACAAATACATGAAAATATGTGTGGAGTGCTGTGGAACATTTCTAATCTGAACATTACTGACCTTTGAAAACACATCAGTAAAATCTGGAATCTACTACATTCCTCTTAGGTTCTAAATTTAGAACCCAGTTCTTATTCGTGGCATAAGTTGATGTACAGAGCCAGAAGAAGCAGACTACAAAAGCGCAATCTCTTCTAGCTCAACTAGTGTAGGGTTAAGGAACGAAGGGACCTTTTGTAGGATGTTTAAATATTGCATCACAGGTCAAGTCATACTGTGTTGCTTTGTTTTGTTTTCATTTTCTTTTCCTTTGCAGAGGTAGGTAAAGGCCTGTTAAACATCATTCGGTGTGTCTTGAGCTTTACAGAATTTCCACTGGGATGTTAAATTCTTCATCCAAGTGCATTTTTTTTTTACTGGGTTATTTTTTTCTCCTTTCCCTTTCATGATGAGCTAGGGAAAAGCCTGTTAATCATCTCTCACAGCCCCTAAATTTTCCAAAGTAGCATATCAAATATATCATTTTCTAAGCAGGCTTTTTTTTCTAAAAAAGAAATGATTTAACCATAGAATAATTGTATTACATGAAAGATTTTACTATGTTCTTAATACAAGAAAAATGGCTCTGCCATGACTACAGAGTCCAAATATGGATAGGAATGCTTGGAAGAGAAACAGCAATTCACAGAGATATCGCATTATCAGGTGCTCTCTTTCCAGTTGAATTTTCCAAGGTGGAATTAGCTGAATCTACCATGATTCATAAAGGAGCAATAGAAGCCATTACAGCTGAGGGCAAGCAGTTCAGGCATAGAGATTGAAGAGTGAAGAGATAAACTGTAGAGGGAATTTAAGGAGCAGAAAAAAATAATTTATCATTGCAACTGGGATCTTTCCTTAAATATTAACCTTTTTTTTTTTCCTGCAGCAGCTCTCATTTCTTTCTTTGCATTCTGTCTGCTCTATTCAGAGTTTTTTTTTTAATTTGAGTTTGCAAGACATCTGAACTCTCAGAGTTCTGGATCTTTCCTGGAAGGAGAATGTTGTGGGTTTTGTGTGGCTCCATTTAATTTTCTGGAGTTTCAGAAGGATCATTAAAGCAAGGAACTGAAGGAAATGCTTCTGAAGTGGTGGTATTTGGGATACTGCAGCAAAGAAACGGGACAGACATTTTGGTACAGAGGCTCTTTTTTGACACATCCCCTTAATCATACATGTAACAATTGCTGGTTTTATAAGACGGCTGCCGATGGCAGGATTTCAGTGGAATGATCCAAGGAATACTGTGGTCAGGAGTCATTTTAGTTAGGAAATAAGAAAAAAAAATACTTGGTTCTAAGACTTCTGGTCATTAAATGTGAAGTTGTCAATGGCGGCAGTAGTAGGAGTGTTGTTTTTTGCTGTCTGGCAATAAATAGTAACAACTAACTGATCCATGGGGCTCTGAAAAGGTATATTAACAATATGGTCCCAGATATTCTGTCATATAATTTCCCCCTTCAGTCTAGTTTAATGCAGGTATTTCTTAGTATGAAGAAAAAGCTTTGTAAATGGTCTGCTTTTGCAAGCAGTGTGAACATAGTCATTTCTTAAATATTCCATGCTTTGAAAAATCCATTGAACTTTTTTTGAAGTTCAGAGCAATCAGGGGTGATGTGATCCTGTTGCAATAGGATCGATGTTTGTATTTTAGTAATGATATAGCCTGGTCTCTTAAATATCACCATACATTGCTTCAGTTCTTTTGCAGTTGTCCTTTTGACCAGTTGGAGGAAAGCAAAGTCAGAAGAGATGAGTGATCACAATTGGGAAATGCTCTCATTATCTGGAAGCAGCTATTTTTGAATATCTTCATGCTATGCAGGAAAAGTAAAATAGATAAATATGTGAAGTTTTAAGGGAAAATTATATGTTGGTGAAAGATTGCCATGGTTAAATTCAGGTTGGCTAAATTAGGCTATCCAGGTAACTGAAGAATAGATTTATTCTCTAACATCAATTACTTTCAAATGATTCCATCTTATGTGGACTGTTTTCAATTTATGGGGGTTGGGCAATCTCACCATTACAGTTTTTTGGTTGATAGTGATCAAAATAAACTTGGCTTGCAAACTCCTGGTATACTAGGGCCCATTAACCTCACACTTTAAAGTTGACTCTTCTTTTTAGTTGCATATTTCTGATGGCCAAATTTCAAAAGGAGGTGGTTAGTAAGTGGGCAGCATTTGCTAACATCTCTGCTTTCTAGTTAGGAGAGGCTATGTACTTGCTAGTACTTCCTGTTTTCTCGTTGGCTTATAGAAGAGAACAACTTTTCCTGCTCTATTTCGGTAGTTTCTTTTACTGTCATAAGTTGAGACAGGAAGTGCTGGAGTCCATGGAAAAGAAAATAAAAAATAAAACAAGCAAAATAATGTCTTTGAATTTTTGGGACATTTGCAAATGTTTAGTTTATGTCAATTTTTGGGTGATTGGACAGACTATTTATATGAACCCAGCTTTCTGAGAAATATTTCCCCGAACATAAGAAAATAAATCTTCAATTGGAAGCTATCAGTCTCTTTAACTTATAATTAGTCATGTTAACATTAGACCAACTTAAAAACATCAGTTATGGGTGCCTAATTCCCATATGAGGAATTTTGATTGAAATTTCATGATAAGAGTTCAAATGTAGACAAAACAGATTGTAGAAATAGCCTACTTTAAAAAGTCATGGCAAGTAGTGAAAATAGCACCACCAAATATTTTGACATTTGGACATTTATAATCTTCCATTCTAAGATCCTTTTTTTTTTTTTAATTAGGCATTACATTGCAGACATTCAGAAAAAGAAAAGATGAGTATAGCTCTTTCAGCCTACCATTTCTCCTTAATGTTTTTGATTGAACTTATCAAAAGATCATCCATTCTAAAGGGAAGATTTTTGGACTCTGTATTTATTATTGCAACTGAATAGAACAATAAAAAACATTAAGGCGTAATTACAGATACAACGAGAAACTACAGCAGATATCTCATTTCATATGTCACATTTATTTTCAACTTGGGTAATTTTCTAAGTATAACAGGAATAATTAAGATGAATTTCCTTTTATCTTTAGGAATGAACATTTCTTCCCTTTTAAGTCCTCCTATAGCTTGTCTCCGATCCAGAAAATGACATGCTCATACCTAACGCTTAAACATTTCCTAGTCAAATATCTTTGAAACACTAAACAAACCAATATGACAGAGTGGCTTGAAGCAAAGGCTAAATTTTATGCTGAAAAATGGCTCTAAGCAGATTCCTAAGTGGAATCAGAGAGGGGCAGAGAGGTCAAGGGAAGCACAAGTGCTACTTGAAAAAAGGAGTGACCCTTTGAGGGCGGCTTGGGTACTTGTTGAGACTCCAGACACACTGCAATCAGAAAACCAACATTAGCCCAGACAGGATGTATGAGTCAAGGATATCTAAAGGAGATGGAATACGTGGCATGCAGGCATCTGCAGCTTTCCAGTTGCTGAGCTTCATTTGCGGTCCATGCTGCTGATGGGCGCGTACTGGAAAGGAAACATAAACAGTTTAAATTGAGTAGCAGAGCTAACGACTCCCATGTGACTTTTGGAAAAGATGAGGGGTGGAGTGATCAGAACCATTGGAAACCCTATGTTGGGGGAGCAGAAAACAAAAGAAGGATTCTTGGCACAAAAGAGCAGAGGACAGAGGGGGCTCTGCCATATATGGGTCAGAAATAAGACTTTCAGGTGAGATTCCTGTCATCTTAAAATTCTTGCTGCACAGACAGCCAAACTGAATTTCATTCAATGCCAAAGTAGTACCTTAAGCCAGTTTATCTGGTTTGGCTTTGAAGCAGCAATAAAAGCCAGGAAACCTCATGACCTGGGTCACTTCTAAAAAAGTTGTTTTCTTTTGGCTTTTCCCATTTTAACAGCAGCTACACTTGCAGGTATGCATGTCAAGGAATAAAAAGGATATTTGCTAACAATAGAAATCAGAAAGTAGTCCAGAAACCTTCCAAATTTATTGTAGACTTGAGCGTGAAGAGTGGACACAATGGTGTAAAGCAAACATCTTTGCAATCAGATCCGATATACGTTTAAAGAAAGCTCATTGTTCTTACTCTTCAGAGACTGCTCTGTCCAAATGACATGTGGGATTAGAAACTCAATTCCCCATAGAAAGAGAGTGAACCGTGCATGCAAATCAAACCCTTAGTGGTAGGAAAAGTCCCATTTTGCAAGCAGAGGTCTTTCAACTTTTTGGCAAGCAGTTTTTCTGTTTGGATGCATTCTGCTCCTACTGGTCCTTTTTGAGAAGTTTAAGTGTCAGGGTAACTTACTATAGCAATTTTAGAGAAGGGCACCATTTCTCAGATGGTTCAAAGTCAGCTTTGGAAAGAGTTACTCAACAGTAGTAGTTTTGGAAAATACAATAGCCATCTCTGTCTTTCTTGGGAACAATGTTCTACCTCATGTATTTTATAGGTTTTTCTTCCTTCTTCTGATTTCATTTCTGCTAAAATGTTTTGGCCCATCCACTATTTATTACATATATTGGGCAAAAGAATATGTGATGTTAGCATCAAGTTAGTTTTTAAGTTTTTAATTTGCTTTCAGGAAAAAAAAAATGACAATGGAAGAGATTAAATCAATTGATTAATTAATATAAATTCTTTATATTTATCTGAGAAATCCAATGACCAGAAATTCCCATAGCAGGCTTCCAGGTAGTCCACTTTAGATGAGCACGGATGTCCAGTCCTGTCCTCAATCCCATTCCTTCAGAACTCATTTATAAAACAATCTGAGAAAATGTGCTTTGTCACTCAAAGTCAGATTTTTTTTTTAAAAAAAAGGGAATCCTAGGCAAAATGCTTTAGTTGAAGGGATGATTAGATTTGGAGCATTTCGAGTGCTATGCCAGGTGAGGGAGTATAGTTTATTGGATGGCAGGGTTTTATAATACCCCTCTAAGTCTTTCCTGGTCTCTAAGAGAAACTTGTTTTTGATTACTTAACTTCCTCATCATGAACAATGCAAAACTGTTTATAAATTTGTTGTTTTGAAGTTTGCATTGCCCTCACCCACAATGCCTGTTGTCTTTCTTTTCTTTCTTCTTTCCAAAACTTGTATTAATAGACTAAAGATTATAAACATTTTCCTATAAAAATACTTTCAGTATTTCCACTCATAGAGTTTTCCATAAATCACACCAAAAAGACAATGAAATGATCAGCACGGAGAATTAAATTGCTTTTAGCTGATTCTGATTTCTGTTAGGTTGATTCTAATTTCTTGGAGGTTTTGCAGATGAGGGTCCTTTACCATCCTCATGACTTTAAGCATGAATCTGAGTAACAAAAGATAGATGTAAGATGGGCTTAGAGCCCAGTTGTCTCTGTGTATTTGTAGAGAAACCTTGTTCAATATCTCCACTGACCTAGGCAAAGATTGTTGTTGCCTATAAACTCTATGACAATCTCCTGAAGAGGGCATCCAATGGAAAAGTCTAAAAACCCCTCTCTACTCAGAAGCAATTTATTTAAATAACAATTAAATCAGTAAAGATTTTAACCTGTGGGCTACTAAGTTTGGTTTGGTTTTTGCCAGACGATATTATTGAGCAGAGAAGATTTTTCTTCCATCTAAGTATTGTGTTTCTTTTTCTGAAGCAAATTAGAATTCACTGCACAAGAGAGCATGGTGGGAGTTTGAGTGAGCTAGCAGTTTGGCAACAAGTACATGAGAAACTTTCTTCCTGGGTTTTTCTGGTCCCACTGGGGAGGAATACAAGAAATGTAGTGCCTCAGTCTGTTCTCATAAGACTTGAGCTTGACATTCACACACCCACAGAGTTTAGATAAGAGTAAACTGAGAGGCTGGCCCTTGTGGATGCTGCTCAGAGTCTTAAGAAGGCATTTCCACTTTTGGGTGGGTCTCCATCTTCATCACTGCAAATGTCTGTTCTATAAATATCTTGCTCCTTTCTAAGAGGAAATAGAGTGTTGGAAGAAAAGTCAATGAAAAGCAAACTTTTCTTTGTGCATTTTTTTTTTCAAAAATTCAGGTAGAAGTATTAACATACAACAGGTAGAATTTCCATTGACCCACTTCTAGTCTTTATTTGAAGAGAAACCATGTATAACACTTTTCGGGGAAGGAGGTAGCTGCATAGAGATTCTTAGTCCATGCTTTATCATTAGTGGCAGTGATTCTTTTTGCTGCATTGATCAAATGAGGTGAGGAGGAAACATGTTCATTGAGCAAGAGCTTTGTGTCAGTATGAAGCTAGGTGCCAAATCAATGACAATAGCTCATGTTTATATCACAATTACAATACACCAGTTCATGTTCCTAACACTCTATTCCTTACTAGGACATAGATGAAATGTTGCAGTTACTATACCTATTTTGCAGATGAGAAAAGAGAAGAAGGGTTAAAGAATTGCATAAGGCCACACAACTATAAGTGACCAAGTTAGAATTTAAACCCAGGCATCCTGGCTCCAGAATTTATATTCTTAACCACTAGACTATGCTCTGTGTGTATATCTGTATTTTACAAGTAGAGCTTTACAAGTTGTTGTTTGAAAGTGGATTCCAACTGAGCCTAGCATATTTTAGAGAATGATGGAATCATACTGTGAAAGAATATATTTTGTATAAATAAAGAATATGTCTTTATTTGTTTCCATGTGAGTTCAAATATGTAATGACAATGAAATGTTTAACATCTTCTTTGACTCTCAATGTTCAAGCATTACTAATAGACTCAAGCGTATTCATTTTTACTATTGCGCCTGGATAGCATTTCATAATTTTTTATTTCTTAGCACAGCATAGCTCTTTGTGAAAATAAAAAGGTGACAAATATTGTTTGATGTATAGGGTAAAAGTATCCTGAAGGAAGTATTAATCTTCTTTCACTGATTGAAAATTTCTATGGGTGAAATTTATGCTCAGCTCTGGGAGGCTTAAAATTCAATCAGACCTCTGCCTTCATGGAAGGAGTTTGGACTTTGGAGTCAGTGAAATGCTGTACTTTCATTTTAGCCCTCAGTTTTCTCCTTTATATACCAGAAAAAATGGTAGTGCTTTTCAAAGTGCTTGTAAAAAACAAATTCTACATATAACAATCCTTGAACAAGTAAGAGTTCAAAAAATACAACTGTGCCTCTTTCCATCCCGACTCCTATTTCTGTTTTGCACTGTAGGATTTAGTAGAGGAGAGGAGACAAGTGATCACATAATTGAAGCCTATGGTAGAGAGTGATGAATACCATAAGTAGAACAGACAAACTGCTATCAGAGTTGAGAGAATGACGATATGTGCTTTGAATTATTTCCATGATTATTTCTGTGTAATTTTGGCATTACATAGCCTCTGGCTCCCCCAGTAGATCCTTAGAAAACAGGGGGAAATTCATGAGAAATTCAGTTATAATTAAGTTTAAAATAATTGGAATAATTGGGTAGGATTGAATCACCTGTTTCAATGTGGGTTTTTTTGTAGTCTAAACTTCCTGTCTTTCCACTTACAAGGAATCTTCACATCATTTGTTACTTCTTTTCTGCCCTGGATAACTCAATAAAATTTTCCTCCTAATCCCAAAACAAGAAGTAAGGAGTATAGATATTTATTATAGAAATGAGAAAAAACTCAATTGAAGTTAAGTAGACACAAAATAAGAAAAAATAAATATATAATTTTGCACCTGAGCAATTTATAACCACTATTTAATTTGAATTAAAAATAATATCCTTTGGGGTGCACAGGTGGCCCAGCGGTAGAATGCTTGCCTTCCATGTGGAAGACACAGGTTTGATTCCTGGACCATGCACCTAAAAAATAAATAAATAACATCCTCTGAAATGTAATCTCCCATCTCCTGTCATTCTCAATTCAATAAGAAATCTGAACACATATGTGAAATATAAGAATAAACTAAAATTTTGAATAGTAGCATAAATCCATTGTGCTGGTTTGGAAGGGTGTATGTACCCTAGAAAAACCATGTTTTAATCCTAATCTCATTTTGTAAAGGCAGCCGTTTCTTCTAATCCCTATTCAGTATTGTATATTTGAAACTGTAACTAGATTATCTCTCTGGAGAGGTGACTCAATCAAGAGTGGTCGTTAAACTGGATTAGGTGGAAACGTGACTCCACCCATTCAGGTGGGTCTTGATTAGTTTACTGGAGTCTTATAAAAGAGAACGATGAGAGAAAACCAGGAGATTCAGAGAGAGCAGAGAATGCTGCAGCACCATGCAGCAGAGAGTCCATCAGCCAGCACCTTGAAGATGAAGAAGGAAAATGCCTCCTGGGGAGCTTCATGAAACAGGAAGCCAGGGGAGAAAGCTAGCAGATGACACCGTATTTGCCATGTGCCCTTCCAGATGAGAGAGGAACCCTGACTGTGTTCACCATGTGCCTTCTTACTTAAGAGAGAAACCCTGAACTTTATTGGCCTTCTTTATGAACCAAGGTATCTTTTCCCGGATGCCTTTGATTGGACATTTCTGTAGACTTGCTTTAATTGGGACATTTTCTCGGCCTTAGAACTGTAAATTATCAACTCATTAAATTCCCCTTTTAAAAAGCCATTCTGTTTCTGGTATATTGAATTCTGGCAGCTAGCAAACTAGAAAATCCATATTCTAAGAATAGATGTAAGACAAAATTTCATAGACCCGTGACTGCTTTATTTAGTTTGCAAAGTGCTATGCATGGTTGCAGTGTGAGTAGACAGCTGAAAGAGACTTTTTCTCCTTGAAATCAATATGAAGAGCTTGCTTCCCATTTCAGTCCTTTTGATCTATAGCTCTTGTGTCTTAGGAATGCAAAAGTTTAGTTTTCAGGTTGATTGTCGATGGTTAACACTGAATGGAATTTACAATATTATGCTAATGGCTCTGTCTACACGTTGACGGTGGCATGATGTGAAAGTTCAGTTTTGTTGTTGAGTGTAATTGAATAGTCAGAACCACTATCTATAAACCTGAAAATTTCAAAAGCTGGCTCAGTACGCAGTGATAATGGTGACGAAGATGAAGATGACAATGATGTCGATGGTGGTCATTTCCAAATATCTGCTCTATGCCAAGCCCTTTATCAATCATGTCACGTGTAATTTAATCCCCACAATGCCCAAGGAAATTGAGGCACAGCAAATGTTAGTAATTAGTTTTAAGCCATAGATTTGGTTGGAAATAGACTGAGATAGTCTGACTCCATAGCCTAAGCTTTGGGCATCTATTAAACTGATTACTACACGGTACTGCCTTCCTAGTAAGAAGTCTAGGTATTAGATTGTGTGAGGAATATATGTAGCTAAGACTTTCAGGATTTGGAATCAAACTTGATATTTCCTATAGTAATGCTTCTTGTAATGACCTCTAAATATTTATATGATTTAGTATGTTTTTACATTCTAGACTAGAAAAATGAAATACCAAAATATAATTTGGATCTGCCAATGTGGGCAGCTGTGCATAAAGACTATAATCCATTTTTTCCTTAATATTTACCTCCTTCCCATTCAACTCAGGCTGGGGAGAACTAGAATTAACAGCATGATCTTCCCATTCTTGAACCATGATGGAATTATCTGCTTCAGTGAGACTTGATGTTCTAGTTTGCTATCTGCCAGAATACAATATACAAGAAATGGAATGGCTTTTTAAAAGGGAAATTTAATAAGTTGCTAGTTTATAGTTCTAAGGCCGAGAAAAGGTCCCAATTAAAGCAAGTCTAGAAAAATGTCCAAATTAAGGCACCAACAAGAGGTTACCTTCACTCAAGAAAGGCCAATGAAGTTCAGGATTTCTCTCTCAACTGGAGAGGCACATGGCAAACATGGCAGTGTCTGCTAGCTTTCTCTCCAGGCCTCTTGCTTCAGGAAGCTCCCCCAGGGGTGTTCTCCTTCTTTATCCCCAAGGTTTGCTGGCTGGTGGTCTCTGTAGTTCTCATGTCTCTGCTGCTTTTTTCATTCTCAAGCTCTCTCCAAAATGCTTCCTCTTTTAAAGGATTCCAATAATCAAGGCTCATCTGGAATGTGTGGAGACAATTGGGCAAGTCACATCTCTGTGGAGATAATTTAATCATGGTTCAACATACAGTGCTGAATAGGGTTTAGGAGAAATAGATTGGATTAGGATTAAAGCATGACTTGCCTAAAGTACATAAATCCTTTCAAATGGGCACACCTGGTAAAACAGAAATTCTCCCTTCTCTTTGGGTCCAAATGGAATATTCCTCATAACTGTATAATATGCAAGCAGAAGCTACCTTCCTCACCCTTCTTGATATAGTTCCAACATGGAAAGCAGTGGCTCTGGATTGCTGCTTTTATATGATTGCATGACTCTGGAGGACATTTATCTCTCTTAACTCTGGATTTAATGTTTCCTAATAGAAGAATCTGCCCTTAAACACTTAGAAATATATTCTCTACTTTATGTGTGATGCATTCTATTTATTAAGTCTGAATTTCAAAAGTGCAAAATTTATCTTTCAACTGCATATGAACAATGGACTATAAGACTGGAAAACTTTATTTAAATTGGTTATCCTAAGGATGTAAAAAATGTCTTAATTTGGTAATTGTATCTTAAAACCCATATTTCTGTTTTTACATATTTTTCGTGTTAATGTAATGGATAAAGCTCTGAAGCTATGATCATCTTCCTTATGCAGAATAGCATGAAAGTGGAGTCAAATATTAAACAAGTAATTTCACTGTTAATTGTACTATTGGGTAAAGAAGGCTTTTTTTTTTTATTCAGAGAGAACGTGAATTGGATCTGTGACATAAAGGAGTATATTTTACTCGAAGCAGTCAGAAACAGAAGCAGGGAACACCTTTCTGACTGTGCTAATAATTTTGTTTTTTTAATTTGAAAATAAGAGAAGTAGAAAAAATGAAGAATTTTGAGTCATGGGGTGAAAAGATCACATTTTATACTTTAAAAAATCCTCTGTTCGAAGGATTGGAGAAAAAAATTGGGGAAGACAAGAGTAGAAGCAAGGGACCAGTTATAAGGCAAGAGTCTGAGGTATTTGGGCACTAAATTATTAAGATATTTGGAGTAAGATTTTGTAGCCAAACGTTATGCATTTGAATTTTAGCCCTCTCATCTGTTAGTTGTGTGACCTTGAGAAAGTTGCTTAACCTCTCTTGGACTCAGTTTCTTCAGTGGTATTCCTAGCCACTTTGTAGTGTTTGTGTAAATATTAAGAGGATGCATAAAAGGTACTTAGGCCAGGCCTGGCACATGTAGGTGTCATCCTTAATATAATATCACAGGAGATGTAGACGGTGGGTTGTGCACCAATAAAATGAAGAGGATTCTATAACTGTACTTAGAATGGGGGAAAGAGAAATTAAGGATGACTTTCAGGTTCAGACTTGCCAAACTGGATGAGAGAGGGAACAGGAAAGATCCAGAATTGAGGAAAAGATGGTAAGTTAACTTCTGAGTATTTTGAGTTTGGGTGCCTTTGAGTCCTTTATGTGGGATTGTCTGGTAGGTGGCATATGAACTCATCTGTAAGACTCATGGTTGGAAATAAAAACTTGAGAGTTGTCAGCATATAAAGCATGGATTGAGAAGAGAGGACTGCTTGTTCTCTCTTCTCTGGGCTTTCACCACTCTGCAATTCTCTTCTCAGCCAAAAAATGTCTCTGATGGCCCCCTTAACAAGACTCATTGTGTTGTACGTCCAATTGTAGTACAAATAACAAGAAATATTGAATAACTGCAAAATAATTCAATTTTCATCTCTACTTTAAAAAAATTAAACTTAAATGAAATGGATGGTTTTCTTTGTTACTATAAATCCCAACAATGCCTCAAGAAATAAAAACCACGATATACTAAACTCAAGGGAAATGAAAATAATATTCAAGAATTACCACAGAAAATGCCAGAAAGAAGTTTCTTCTCCTTTTGAAGGAACAAATGATCCACTTTCTACAGAACATGGTGGGAATATATATTTGCATGCCTTCTCTTGAAACAGACTGGCAAAGCAGAAATGCACATACCCAGTGAGAGGTTCGGTCATAGGTATATCCCTCGAGAAGCTCTCGTGGCTGAGAATGAAGAGCCATATACAAGAATCCTCAAAACAGCATCATTTGTAAAAGCACAAAACTGTAAACAACTCAAATTTCTATAAATAAGAGACTGGAAATATTACTGTTATCATTATTATTTTGTATCATTGCATCTATAAATGTTAATCTCAAAGACAAAACATAAGTGGATTAAGCATGGTACAGAGGAATATATATCTGGAAAAATACCATTTATATAAACTAAAATAAAGAAAACTAAAGTGCATACTATTTAGAAATATATATATATTATATATATGTAGTGAGAAAGTAATAAACAAAAAAAGCGAGAATAGTGGTTATCTTGTAGCGAAGTAAGAGGGATCTAATTGGGCTCTCAGGAGGGCTTCACAACATTGGAAATTTCCATTTCTTAAACTGATGGATAAGTTCAGTGGTATTTGTTTTATTATTTGTCACTACTTATGCAAATATTAAAGTGGGTTCTTAATTTATATCCTAAAATCCTAAGAATAGTGCTGTGACATTCATAAAATATATATTTTTTTCATCTGAGGAACATGTTTTGAGAAGTTAAATAACTGGTTCAAGGTATACCATTAAATGACAGGGACTTATAACTCCAAAGTTCATGATATATCATTGTACATTGTGCTTTGTTTCCTTTGAAATTGGAATGGATCTGGAGATGCTACTATTTTGGAATCTTTATGTTTAAGACAACAGAAAAAAAATGCAGAAAATCTCAAAAATATTCAAATGAAAGGTTAGAACTAAAACGAGACTCAGAGAACATCTGGTCAATGAAAGCCAAAGAAAAGTTATGTATCTTTCTCAAGGATAAATAACCAAGAATGAACAATTCAGTAATGGGACAAAGCAGACCAAAAATAAAATCTCTAGACTTTCAAAGCAGGACTCTAATGTAAAAAAATGGGCTGAATATATTTTAATATATTTTTCCTTTTTTTTTTTTTTTCTATTTCAGGATTTTGTCTGCCGGAGAGGGGGAAAGTCCAAAACATTTGAAAAGTTTTTTTTCCTGAGAGATTTCTGAAACAAGGTGAAATTTATAGATTAACCTGATCACACTAAAAGCCCTTAAATATCCTGTTTACCCTCTGTTTTAAGACAATGGGGCTTTCATAATTTTCGAAAGGTATGTGGAGATCGTAAAGAGTTATTCCGGCTTGTTAAGAAGGAATGTTTTTTCTTAGACAGATAAGGATCAGGTTAGTATTAGTGGTGCCAGAAATAAGATAAAATTTCACTGCAAAACTTGAGGTATGTTGATCTACCTATCCTCATTACAAGTAATCATTCAAGGCGGGCAGGGTCAGCAAACTGATCTCCTGCAATTACTTACCTGCCTTCTTAAAAATGTGATCATACTTAAGCAGTGCCTGATATTCAACAGCATCTCCACATGATCTGGTCATACCAAGAGCAACACAAATGTACCTGCTGGCATAATGCTGTATATTTTCCCAAGGAAATAAGGCAATTACACGGCTTCTTTTATATAGTCAGGTACTCACAAGTGAGTGATATTTGACTTAAGATGAGAACCCTTATTTACTTGGCTTATAGAAACTGCCCTTTTTCCTTTTATGCTATTTCTATTTATTTTTATCTGGAGTACTTGGTAGAAATATCATATTCCAAGCAGAAGAATTATTTTCCTTTTGACCTCCTACTTCGTTCACCGCTAACCTGAAGATTAATTATTCCAAGGTTTGAAAAGTACCATGATTGATCTTTGGTCAGCACTGATACTTATTTTGGGAAATTCAAAAAAGAGTAATTCAGGTTATATATATGCATAAACATTAGCATCCATTTCATTAAAATTTTTCAGTTGAAGACGGTTTTCTTAAAACAGAACCTGTTATCAACATCCTCCAAATTGTGGATGTTCAATTTGTCCAAATTCAAAATGAAGAGCTAGATTTTCAGGTAAAGGCTTTCATAGTAAGTCAGTTTTCTGTGAGTGTAATAAGATAGAAGTTCTTGAATTGCATGTCATTGAACAGTCTTGCTAAGTGTATCTGAAACCTGAAGCGTAGGGCAGGTACAAACTTATGGAAGGCGCTGGCAAAGTTAGACCACACCTGTTCCAGCTTCTAATAAAATAAATCAGTTGTAGAAAAGACTGGCTGTTAGTAGTAAAAGAATATCCTTCAGATGAATTTTTCTCTTCAAAGAGAAAATCAAAAGACTAACCCCCCTTTCTATATCTGCACCCATATAAAAGTTTTTCACTGTTCTTAAGAAAACAATTTCTTAGAAATGGCACATAATAATGCTTAGCCTAGATTCCCCAGCATCTTAGCACTATCAACTGAAACCTTTAAAATATATCAGAAGTATTTCAAATTGCTTAGCTACTTTGAGTTCAAATGGCTTGTAAATTTAATATATTATAAATGCAATTATCTGGGACCCAAATTTAGAAAATAGAAATCTCTCACCCAATTTTTTCAGTGTTAATGATGGCCAGTTGGAGAATGTAACAACAGAATGAGAAATTGACAACCAGTTTTTATTTCTGTACTGCCTCTTATGTAATTCTTATATGGTCACCAGTGGGGTTATATTAAAAATGTGATCATACTTAAGCAGTGCCTGATATTCAACTCCAAATGATCTGGTCATACCAAGAGCAACACAAATGTGTCTGCTGGCATAATGCTGTATATTTTTCCCTTTGGCATTTCTTGTTTTCCCTTTGGCATTTCCATTTGACATGGTTTTCCCTTTGGCATTTCTTTTTGGGAGATGGTGTTTTCCCTTTGGCATTTCTTTATGGGAGATGGTGGTAATGCCAGAGATAATTCTATGAGCCATAGAACAGGTAAAATTCACTCAAAGCATTCTTAGGCTAGAGCACTAAAAATGACCATTCTCAAAAGAAACCACATTTTCATACTCCAAGGAGAGATTTCATAAAAAAAGACCCAATTGTTAGCACAAACTTATTTATCTTAGTGAGCATTCAGGAGTTACATCTCAAACACACCAAAATTAATAAAGGCATGTCAGAAATTAGAGTTGTAAATAAAATGTCTCTTTCATTATATTAATGAGTGAGCATTTACATGATTGCTAAATGAAGACTGGTACATTAGAAAAGATCTATATAAATATATTTCTGCGGTACCACAAGCTTAGGTATAAAATCACATGAAAATGAATGTCAGTGCTAATAACATCAATAAGAAAGGCCTAGAAAGTGACTGTAGTATATATTTAACTTTAAAATGTCAGTACCTACAGACAGTGATTAATAGGTATAAGTGAAAGAAAAATGTATGGACAAGGTAGGCCGATTTTTTTGAAAGCTTCCTCATCATAGAGCTTGGTTTTCTTCCTTTCTATCCCTCACTATTGGGTAGGCTGTCCCATTCCACTGAATAGGAAATATAATATCCTACAATATCTAGTTATTTTTCTTTTGCCACACTTAATCATTTCTTGTGTACCACTCATAGTGAACAATTATCAACTTTACCACAAGGGTGAAAACATTCCATCTGACTTGTTTAAGCATCATCGTTGATTATGGCAACTGAAGTATCATTTCATGCCTCCGAGAATGTCATTGTCCCATTGACACCTCCCTACAATGCCTGCTATAAGTGGTCATCACAAGAACTTTATTTTTGGCATAGTTCTATTATTTTAAAACAAACTGGCACATGCTCAAATGTGCAGCTTTTTAACAGCACGTGTAGAAGTTCAAATGAAAGTCAGAATGTCAATATATTTATTGGCAAAACGACAATAACCCATTACCTTTCCTGGAGCACTTTCATTTTCCATGAGGAATTCAGTGTGCTTTAAAAAAATGGTTTATAAGAGTTATTCAAAGAAAAAAAAATGGAGAAGTTAAAATTCTCAAAGCTCCCCCAAATCATTGGTTGTTTTTATATTTACCATCAATGAGTAAAATCGTTGACTTGGTTTTAGGAGTTACTCTGCCATGTAAGTCAGATCATTGGTTCCATTTAAACCACAGGCACTTCTCTCTACCTCCTGATGACCTAAGTTTTGTAGGGGGATAATTGAAGACATATGATACTTGCTTTTACCCGTATTTTTCTAAAAGGCACTCTGAAACAACTTCTTTTTTTCTTTAATTAAACAAACAGGCATAATACTAGGCAGTGGAGGGCATATAGTAGAGAGCAAAACCGTACCAGACCCTGACCTGAGTTTATACTGACTATTGGGGAAAATAAAGAATTTAACTAGTAATTAAAGTGAAGTGTGATTGTTTAAAGAGTGAAGTGGCAGAGTTTTCTAAGAACACATATGAGGAGGGGGCATAATCTAGTCTAAGGGTTTTGGAAAAGTCCACTAAAGGAATTAGTTTTTCTTTTAGTTAGAATCTGAAGGGAGACTGTTGAATAGAAGATAGCCAGATAAATAGGGGAAGGAATTATCAAAGGTGGATTACAGGCAAAGAAAGGACAATGTGGGGGAAGGAAAGAGAAGAGAGGGCCTTGAAAATCTCGAGAGAGCTAAAGAAATCCAGCGTGCTTGGAGAGTAACCTGAGATGAACTTAGTGAGGTGCTAGATTTAAAAGGTGTTGCAAATGATGTTAAAAGTAGCTGGTAGGGTGGACCAGGGTGGCTCAGCAGGCAGGGTTTTCACCTGCCATGCTGGAGACCTGGGTTCGATTCCCATGCAAAAAAAAGAAGTAGCTGGTGGCCACTGAAGAGTTCAGGTAAAGGTAAAATGGTCAATGTGTTTTTTGTTAAGATTACTCTAGTTGCAGTGTAGACCAAACAGTTGAATGACCAAATGCTTCGCATTTACTGCTATTGGAAAGAAGTTTGGAGTACCTACCCTTAATTCATTTTTTGTAAGTATGTTTATACATATCTGTTTATCTATTCATGTATTTATTATAATAAAGTAGCTATAATATTTTATTGACAAGTATATCAAAGTGCAGTGATTCATTTAGGCTAAAATTCATTCTTATTATTAATAGATGTGTAGTCTTTTTGATAATTTCAAAATTTTGACTGATTTCTTGTCAAATTTGACCTGGTAACTAGGCTAAGGGAAAGTTAGATATATAATTTTCAGTTCTGTTATTTTCTATTGTGTATAATACTTGGAGTATAATTATTAATTTTAATTCACAGTTTATTCCAGGAATATTTTGAATCCCATTGTCATTTTTTGAAGATTAAAATTTAGTACTATACTATGTAAATCTACTTAACAAGGCATAAGTCAGTTACAGTACACCATAGCATATTGAAAGTAAATGAAAGAGTTTGGAAACAATTATAACTTCTCCTTGTTGTACAATTCCTAGTCCTACCTCTCTGTTCTCTCAGCTTTCATATCTTCTTTCTTTTATCACTAGTATAGCACTCATTATATTGTATTGTGTATTGTTAACTAGATGAGTGTATTTCTTATGCTAGAATTTTAATTCCGTAATGATAAGAATTGTAATTTACTCATCTTTTTATCCCTGGGAACTAGAATGGTAGCTTAAAAATATACATTTACTTAAATATTATAATAAATTATATTATTCCATTATATTACATTGTATTATAATATTAGTGTTTATAAATATACACTTTTGGCATACTCAGATTTCTAGAAATTATATTAATGAAATTGCTGGTGTCGATCTCTTTTGGATGGATTTAATTCAACAAGTATTTACTACATAGTACCATGCAGTTAATAAGATACTTTTTATATTAGCTTTAAAGGTAGAAATTTGGGGAAGAAAAGTAAGATTTACTTAAAGATAAATACTTTGTTACAATACAGAGATTAGATTTATGGGTTATTTCTATATTTCAAATTCCATTTAATTGCAAATTAATCTTATTATATACTAGAATAAACTTAGCTTGTTAGATGTCTAATGTACCACTTTGAAACAATTTTCAAGATATCATAATAATTTATGCTTGCATAATTTCAGAGCAACAGAAACTGATTTATATATGTCACGCTCCTTTAAAACTACTATGTAGTATACACACAACACACACACACACACACACACACACACATACATATATATATATACATACATTTTCCCACCACTCACTCATACTTCAAAACTTCATCTGGTTTCTATCCTTTTCCCAGGCAGTCATATCTGTCTTGTATACCTGTTTATTTTTGACTGAATGCTAGACATTGTGTATTAAAAGTTGAGGAAATACTTTGAAGTTTTTCTTCCAAAGAGGATTTACAATTTCAATAGCACATTTCAGGTGCTTAACAGCCAAATTTTACCAGAAACTGTTGTTTGTTAATTTATTTGAATAGTGCAAATATAAAGTATTTCCATCATTTCAGAAAATTCTATTGGACAGAGCTGATCTAAATGATCTGAAGTTTAGCCCAAAATTATAAGGCCAGTCACTACTCTAGAGTGTACATATATTATCTTAACACTCTCCTAGAATAAATATTAATATTATTCAGACTTTAATGATGGCAAATAAAGCTCCAAAAAGTGTAGTAACCTGACTCAAAGTTACAAATCAAGTATTTCAGACCTGGAATTTGTTCGTAGGACAATCTGTTATAAAAGCCTCCATGTTCACCACTGGACTAGGCTGCTGAAGCACTTTTCTTCTCTGTCTTCTTGACTGAATATATTTCTTCAGTCTTTTAATTAATGATGATTCTCTTGTCAGTCTTTTTATTTTATTTACTGTTTTACTGTCTCCCCTTTAAACATAAAGTTTATGTGCATGATCCCCAAATCTGTAAACTTCAGGACATATCTCTCTCTTAATCTTCATATTATTTTCAAAATTTTTCTACCTGAACTCTAATGACAAATTTCTACCTGAACTCTAATGACAAAGTCTGCATTAATTAGCTATTGCTTCAATAAATAGCACAATTAATTACCCCAAAACTCAATGACTTACTAAAATAAGCACCTATTTTTCCTGATTGCTGCTCTGCAAGTCAGCTAGAATAACTCTGTTTAAAGCTGTAGGTGGGCTGTGCAGGGCTCTAGTGTTTAGATTTCTTCTTTTGTCTCAATTTAGGAACTACGTGTAAAGGACAATAGCTACCTGAGCATGCTATGCTTATGAACATCATGGGAGCGCTAGAACCTGAATGGAAACCTTAGGGCATCCATTAAGGCTTCATTGGAGAACTCTAATATGGTTATTTTTAGCCACGTTCTATTGTCCAAACAAAACACTAAGGCAAGCTCAACATTATGTAGACTGGGAAGTATATTCTATCCTTTGAAGGAGGTTTTGCAAAGTCCCTTCAATTAGCATGGAACAATACGTTCCAGTACAGCAAGGGATGGAAAAAATGGGCAAGAGTGGCACAGTCTTCATAATTCTCCAACTTCTTTCCCCATCTTCTCAAATTCTATAAATGGATTGACCAATCTTCTAGTTTTTCAAACTGAGAATATAAAGATGTATTTCTTTTTGCCACTCCAACCTTTGTTCTTTTGTCTTATACTTTTCCATGTTTCCTGTGGCATTACTTTATCTACTCCTGTGGTTAGACTCTTGGCATTTCATGCCTAAATTATTATGGCATTCATTTTTCTGAACTTCCAGATTTTCTCTCTTCAATATGGATATACTTTTCTAGTTTGCTAGCTGCTGGAATGCAATATACCAGAATGAGAATGGCTTTTAAAAAGGGGAATTTAATAAATTGCTACTCTACAGTCTAAGGCAGAGAAAATGTCCCAATTAAAATAAGTCTATAGAAATGTCCAATCAAAGGCATCCAGGGAAAGATACCTTGGTTCAAGAGTTTCTCTCTTGGCCGGAAGGGCATGTGGCGAACACAGCATCATTTGCTAGCTTTCTCTCCTGGCTTCCTGTTTCATCAAGCTCCCTGGGAGGCATTTTCCTTCTTCATCTTCAAAGGTCGCTGGCTTGTGAACTCTCTGCTTCGTGGTGTGGCAGCATTCTCTCCTCTCTCCGAATCTACTATTCTCCAAAATGTTTCCTCTTTTATAAGACTCCAGAAACTTATCAAGATCCACCCAAATGAATTCAGACATGTCATCCCCTAATCCAGTTTAATAAGCACTCTTGATTAAATCACATCTCCAGGGAGATGATCCGATTACAGTGTCAAACATACAGTGTAGAATAGGGATTATTCTGCTTTTATGAAATGGGATTTTGATTAAAACATGGCTTTTCTAAGGAAAATACATCCTTTCAAACCAGCACATATACATATACACAGAAATCAATAGCTTTAAAGTGCTAACTTGACTGTGTCACTTTCGTAATCATAGAGCTTCCCATTCTTTACCTAATAACTTTAAGAATCTTAGCTTCACAATCAAGGAATATCATAACTTGTCCCAATGTAATAGTTAATATTCATATAAATTGTCTACATTTTAGCTATTTAAACATACTCCTAAATTTTAGGGCTTCTTTCTATTCTGCTATGCTGCTTCTTCCACATAATTTGCTTTTCTCTGTCAAAATGCTTGCGACCTTTCAAGACTTAAGATAATTAACTGTTCCATCCTTTTTTCCTGACATCTGCAGCTCACCTAAACTCCTAAAGTAATTTAAAAAAATTAAATGGCAGTTTTTACACATTGTCTGGCATTGTAGTTTCCTTTTATAATTCTTATGTCCTATATGAAACTGTATGCGCCTTTGGAAAAGGACAACATGTTCATCTTTTATACTTCATTGTGCCTTCCACAATTTTTGTAAAAAGTCTATATTGAATGTTTTTTAATCTAAATATTTATTAAATAAGTTAATGTTTTCGAAAATTCACCTTGAATTCTAGTATAAAAATTGTACATAGCTTTGTGGGATGGGTAGAGTTGACTTGGAGGCAGAGAGAGCATTTGATAGATTAACTTCTATTAATATTCATGTACCCTAAAAGAGGAAACACACAAGCATATCCTCACACACTCATCCACACATACACATGTCTAGAAAAGGGAATATAAATCATTTGAGTACAAGGTAAAATGTAGTCTGAACTCAAGCCAGCTGAACTGAAGAAATGAGTACAATGCTGTGATGGTTAATTTAATGTGTCAATTTGGCTAGGTTATTGTTTGATCATGCAAACCCCGGCCTGATTGTTACTGTGAGGGTATTTAATAGATGGATTAAAGTGATCAGTTAGTTGATTGTATCTACAGATGATTGCATCTACAATCAACAAATCTCCTCATCCAATCAGTCAGAGGCTTTAAGCAAGAATTAAGGATTCCAGCAGTTCGAAAGAATTTCTTTCACAGCCAGCCCACTTCTCCCAGGGAATTCGAGTTACTCTCATCGGAATTTCCAACTTGTGGCTTGTTCTATGGAATTCGGAATTGTCAATCCCCAAAGTCATTTGAACAAATTTCCATAATAAATCTCTTAATATTTACATATATATCACCCTTTTGGTTCTGTTTCTCTGGAGATCCCTGACTAATACAAACAGTGAGAACTGAGGGTCACATAGAAAAGATAAAGAAAGAATGTAATAGAGACTATGGTTCCATCAGTGTTTCAGATAAACTAAGAGAAAAGACAGAAAAAGGATATTGAAGACATCACATTTGGAAACACAAGTTGGCAAAACAAGCTTGAAATACATTAGTGATTTCAAGGTATCTTATTTAGTTTCAAGCTAAAAATACAATATCAAACTTCCAAGTGAGTAAAATATCCCCAATTTGGAGCTCAAAAATGCATAGCTCTCTAAAACAGAACCATTCAAAAGTTAATACAAAATCAATGCCAATTCATTTTGGAATTGTGCTTTCAGAATTTCTAACTTTTGCATAAAAGTAGTTTAGTTACTTTTAGATTAGAACATTAAAAGAATTCTTAGAAAAGTCCTAAGGTCCATACTCTCACCTCTCAACTGAAGAATTTCTCTTTAGAGATCAAAGAAAGAATAATGCATTTATGCCTTTGATGAACAACTTGCTATTACTTTTTCATCACATAGACAAAGAGCATTAGATCAAAATGATCAGGAGCAAATCCCTCTGGACAGCTGCCATTTCAAACCTGTTGTATTTGGCTTTGATGACAAAAAAAGTGGGAGAGAAAGAGAGAGAGAGAAAGAGAAAGAGACAGAGAGATGTTTCAGTGAAACATTGTTCTAATCATGAGTGCAACTTTTAAAAGTTTATATATTTAGAGCTATCTTTTTAATAAACAATGGCCAAATACTATGAAGCTAGAATTTACCAAATTAGATTTTATATTTTATAGATATTGAATGAAAATATTTCAAATACAAAAAGAAAGTATGCATAGGATTTTATCCTTGTAATGGATAAAGGAATTGCTATCTGAACAGTGATTATTTTATATTTTCTTCCCTTTATATACCTTGAATGGTCAATCAATCAATAAATCTTTTTTAGCACATATTGTTCAATTGTGCAATGTCAAAGTACAATGTAAAGTTGTTATACAGCCATGTAGCATGTGAACTTCTGGCTTCAAATACA
This sequence comes from Tamandua tetradactyla, assembly GCF_023851605.1. NCBI lineage: Eukaryota > Metazoa > Chordata > Mammalia > Pilosa > Myrmecophagidae > Tamandua > Tamandua tetradactyla. The sequence goes on from NC_135348.1 coordinate 10,241,900, forward strand.
TTTTTCCTTTTTGGTCTTTAACAAATTGGCAGAAAATAAGTTTAAAAATGAAAGCTGCTGAGTGGTTTGGCTAGCTTGTAAGTAATCCTTTCTATTAAATTTAATTCTTTTCAAATTAATTTTTTTTATAGCTTTGAACTTTCTCAGACTAGAGAGGAAGTCATGGAATATAGTGTTGAAGGTAAAGCAATGAAGTACGTCTATTTAAGAGCTGTTTTTTCAAATTTCAAAGGAAACCTCTTTATAATTTCATACATGTATACATTTTATAGGTTCTTTTAAAATTTTTCATCTTTTCCTGCTTTTTCCAATGAAGAGGTCATATAAAAAATAACTAATTATATATGTCTTAAGATAAAAAAAATACATACATACATACATATATATATATATATATATATATAAGAAGAAAATCCCATCAGTGCAAAGAAGATGTAGGGACTTAGATGCAAGGAATTAGCAAGACCAGTATGATGAAGTGGAGTAATTAGAATAAACAGATAATTAAGGGCTTCCGAGGATTAAAAGGGAAGAGAAAAGCAGGCTGGTAATCAATGCACAACCTCTCTGTAGCCATAAAGTGAAGTGAAGAAGGCTTAAATCAGAGCCGAAAGTCAGAGTTACAGGGCCTCAGAAAAGAGTAAGGTAAATAGTATTTGGCACCTCTCCCTTTGTAGGCTATAGATGCAAAAGTAAAATGCTTTGTTAAGATCAAGTTTAAGCTGAATCTTGAGTACACCCTTGACATTTATCATGAATTTATATGGGCTAGCATATTCTTTAAAATATATTGTCCACTTTATATCTTTCCTAATATCTTAATGCCTGCATTACTAATATTCATAACAATGTTTCAGAGAATAGTAAGCACAAGCAGAGTGCTACTCTCTCAATTTACTCCTATCAGTATGAAGCTTAACTTGTCGACAGGGCACCTTGACCTACAGTAGTCCATTCATCTGAAAGCAGTTGCTGAATTGGCAGGACTAACTAAGAGCCTGGAGGAAAAAGGGCCAGACTTGCAGATGCAAACTTGTTTTTTGTTGGCGTGTCTCAAGAGGAATTTGTGATTTATTTGGCGATGCTGACACACCAAGCTTGAAATACTTCTGATACACACAGGATAATTTATTGTCAGTTCCATTTATTTACTGAGTGCATTCACTGTTGTACTTACTCTAGAAGGTATAGCAGTGAACACGAGTGAGTAAAACCTCTGCCTTCAGGGTGCATACTTCCTACATACAAAATAATGGGTTTAGACTTAATTCTGAGCTTCAGAGAAACTGAGATGGAGTGGCACTAGAACAGTTAGGTGAGGTTTTATAAGAAAAGAAAAACGCATTCAACAAGAAACTCTAGAAAATATAACAATACATGAGATGCTTAAGAAACAGTGCAAATTTGGAATGAATGAGCAATCTAGTAAGAAAGGAAAAGTGGGCAAATTGTGACATGCCTGGGAAATCTTGCCAGGTGACTACAACTCTGATGTAAAATAAACCATACCGGAATTTTGGTATTATTTCACACAATTATAAAATAGTAGAATTAATATAATTTAAAATACTGCTTAGAATTGATGACCTTAAGCAATATAGTAACACTAAATAGTAATATATTTTAATTATGAAATAAGTAAACATATTCCAAGCATTAAATAAAAAATACATTTATAAGATAGTTAACATTGAACTTGTGCTATTGTTTCAATATATATTAACAAATAATAATAATTATGCAAAGTCTCAGTCAAAATGTTAAATGTATACATGGCCAATTCAAATAAACATGAAAACTGGAAAATGAAATATTTCTTATTTTGTATTAAAAGGTATCTTTAAGCAAAGTGTATTAGTGGTATCACTGATGAGCTTGTGTAGATTTCTCTGGCTCCTTAAAAAAGTGCTTATTTTGCCTTGCATTGGTCAAAGGAATGAAGAAGAGATAGCTATGACGTGTTCAAATAGTTTACTTTGACTCTTTCTTCTTCAAATAATTCTCCTTTTTCGATAACTGAGATTTTTGTGAATAGCCATTCCCCCACCATTTTTTATTGAATAGCAAGTTTACATTTTGTTTTAATGAAAGCATTGCTAGTTAGCATTTGCCTTTAGTTTAATTGTGCATTTAAAACAAATTATCATGCACCTAACTGTATTCCTTTCAAATCTATCGTATTTGTATTCCTCTTGTTTTGAGAATCTTTGAAAAGTATATGAATTATTTTTGCATATATGAATTATTTTTGCAATAGACACTTTGGTTAATCAATTGTTATTTTCTTCTTCCTTTTAAAATTTATAGTTGTAGAACACTTTTTAAGGCAATTCTCTTTCGGTCAATTCCAAATTTTAAGGTAATTAACCTTGCAATATCTTTGTAGACCAAAACAAATTCATATTTTTAAAGTGCCACTTTAAAAATACTCAAACATAACATGCTAAACTGTGGTACCAAAAATCATTAATGTAATCACTGGCCTTGCTGAGGTTTTGGAATTTGGTGCTACAGGGAAATAAAGTGTAACTTAAAAAAATGTGATTAGTAAAAGAATAAAACACTTTTTTGGAACTGTTTGAAGACACCTAATTCTACAGTAGAATATCAGATAAATTGGAAAGAGGAAAGGAAGACCAACCAGAAAAAATGAAATCTGCATATGAACATGAGAGAGGGTGTATGAAATACATAAATATAACTGTGCTTCCAACATAGCTTAGTTTATGGAGCATCACTGAAGGTTGCTGACAATCCTATTGGCAAGGGTTTAAATATTTCCAACAAAATTCTGATCTCTCATTAGTATTAAGTGATTAGATGTTTGTGTTTACATGTAGAAAGTTTCTCGGATCAAAGGTCACTTGTGTCTGCTTAGTTTGAGCCTTATGTTTTATATAGTAGTTAGTTGTTTAATAAGGTATTTATAAATATGCATGAAGATGACAGATGCGAATCAATCTTTAATCTCTGTAGTTGCATTTACAGCTCTTTGCATTTGCAAGGTACTGCATAATTCACATAATGCTTCTATTCACTGAGGGCAGGGTGGGTCATTGTTTATTATCTGTCAGTTACTGTGATTAGACACTGGATATATAAACGATAACAAACTGATTGGTACATGTCCACTCAGGAGAGACAGGAAAAATGCAAGAATGCGAGTAAACATTTGAATAAACATATAATTATAAACGGTGGTAATGGTGATAAAGGAAATAATAGAGTGCTGTGAAAGAGAATGACCAGAGAGACTCAGGAAGCAATTAGTGAGCTGAAATCTGAAGAACTGAATAGGAGCTAGCATGGTGGATAATAGGATGGGGGCCACGGTGGGAGAGACTTAACAGGCCAAGGGTCCCGTGTGTGCGAAGGCTGGAGGCCTTTTAGTTATTTGAGCTGAGAGACATGGCCAGAGAGAGGGGATCACAGCAGAAATTGAAAAGGTGGGTTAAAACCAAATCATGTAGGTTCTTTGGGCCACATTAAGGAATCTGGGATTTTTTTAAAGCTATTAAAAGTTTCAAATAAAGAAGTGACATAATAAAGGAATAATCAGCCTGTGATTTCCTTTACTGTAAAATGGATGGATTGGTGGATGAAAAGATTATATGTGTAAAGAACACTTAGTAGACTATTAAGAACTTAATAAGAAAATTTAGTAAATTGCTATATACTGTTTATAAAAAGAATTATTTGATAAATTGAATGATGCCCAAGATGTCACATTTTCAAACAATTTATTTTTGAATGCTTTCAAAAGTATAATGCAAAACTGGCTTTTCAATTTTGATAAATTCAAGATTTTTTTAGATAAGCTTATTTTGATTTTGATTTCGGAATTTTTGTATCCTCAAAGCAAAGACCCTCTACATGATTATGACGTTCTTAACTAAAGAGCTAAAGTACTGGGTTGCTGGATAAATTGATCTTCAACGTATGATTTGAATGTCTATGGGAGAATTTACTCAGCTGTGAAACACATTAATTGCAGCATTTGGTAAATTTCATGTATGAGAACTAGAGATGAAAGGACAAGGCTGATGTCTGTGAGTTGTGGACTTGGGCTTTTGTAAGTGCAGCTTGTATTTTCTCAGCCTTTGCCTGCAAAACACAAACCACCTGGAAAAGCTGAAAATTGCCTTATTTTGTTAATGAATGTAGGAAAACTCAATGTGTAACCCCAAAATCTACTTTAAGGATTTGAGTAGTTGGATGTTTTAATATGATCGTATTAAACCAGACATTGCTTCTACTAGTTGTCTGCCTAATAGCATTTTGGAAATAAATGTGTTCTCTGGTACATTTTTAGGTTGATTTCTAAAAGTTGTTATTATTAGCTTCAAAAATGCAAAGAATGTAATTGCTGGTATATTACATATTTGGAGATTTTATTATAGATGGTTACAGCTCTTTTACAAATGTACCTGGTGGATTCTAGGAGTCATATCATTTGACTATACCCTCAGATACCATTTTAGCACTACATGACAAGCTGTTCCTTAACAGTTGAAAAATTTGCATTGATTCTTTGTTTTCTGGAAGACTTATTTGTATCCCATTTCCCTATTGGACTTTTTAAAAAATGTAATACTTTTTTAAGACTGAAAGCCTTTTATTAATCACTATCGTAATTCTCTGCAACAAAATAGCATGTATTTTGAAATTTTAATATTTTATTTCCTATGTTATATTATTTTATATTTCTAATATGATATTTCCTATATGGCTTTCCATAAAATTATTTCACGATTGATTTATTATTATACTTAATTATTAGTCATACCCAACATTTTAATTTTTATTAAAGTACATTTTATTGGAAATACCTCTCTAAATGAAATTGATTGGAAGATTGTTTATGCTGCTTTGCTTAAAGGATGCTTTGATGAAAAGAGAACGTCATGGGATGCACTTGTGATTCAGTGGTAGAAAGCTCACCTTCCATGTGGGAGACCCAGGTTTGATTCCTGGACCATGTACCTAAAAAAAAAAAAGAATGTCATCACTTCTCTTTGTTTGATGTGCTGGAGGTTTTTACAGTTTTGAAAAATGCATCAGAGTTATACCTCCTTTCTCTTCTAAAATGGGAAAAAGGGCCATCATCAGCAAGTTGGCATGGCAGACCAGATCTCAGCAGATCAGTTTTTGGAATAGCACCCCCGGGGAAGTTGGGCCCTTTGAAATTGAATCCTTAAATCCACCCTTTCCCCTGGGCAGCCATGTTTGCCCTTGGGAAGTCTCCAGTCTCCAGAGCATGCTACCCTCTAGGCACCAAATTGAACTAACCATTTAAATTTTACGTTCCCTCCTTACAACATAGTTGTTAGACACCAAAAGCGATTCTCAAAACTGCAATCTCCTGTGACATTATAGAAAAAAGGCATATGTACACTTATATACATATGTACACATATCTATTTACTATACGTGCAGTGGTGTTAATTCAACACCTCTTATTCATTTCACTGGATTTAAAATGGATTAATATTTTTTTCATAAATTGGGTAGAGCTATGTTTTTGTTTTGGTGGAAAACCTGAACATTTATTAAGCCACCTATAATTTTGCATTCAGAATTATGTTGCTATTTTTTAATCAAGAGCTGTGCAGTTATGCAGTGGGTCTTGATCTCTGTAGGATGCTTTGATTCTTCACCTTATTTTCCTAGCCTGTATCTGTCTTTAATCCCCATTCTGATTTTCCCATTGATATAAGAGCAGTAATAATGCCTCTTTATGTTGCAGAAATACTATTACAAGTCATTGATTTATTTCTAGGTTCCTAGAATGCTTGAGTGCCTTATAGAGAAATTATATTTAAACATGGCTAGTTTTTCCTACTTGTGTCCTTCTAACTGTGCATATCTCCAGTAAGTTTTTTGAAATGTTAAAGAAAATTTGCACACTGACTACAAAAGTTCTTCAGAGAAAATATGTAGAAAGCTCATTGGCCTTTATACCGGTACAGGTATAAAACCCAGCTAATGGTTATAAAATGAGTGTTGCTCAAAAATTAAAATACATTGAAAAATGAAATTCCAACTAATTTAATGTACTGTGAATTTTATTTTAAAACCTTCCTCTTTCTTTATATAGCTTTCATTTTATCCCATTCCACCTAATACCTTAATGCAAAAGCCTATTAATTACAAAATAAAGAGAAAGCTTCTTTTTTAAAAAAAATTGTATTGCATAATATAACATATACACAAAGCTGAGAAAGAAAAAAGCAATAGCTTTCAAAGAACTCTTCAACAAATAGTTACAGGACAGATCCCAGAGTTTGTCACGGACTACCATACCATCAAGAGAAAGCTTCTTTATTCCTGTTTATGGCAATCATTCCTACCTTCTCTGGGGGTTTTTAATTTTCTGGGCTGGAATGCAACATGTCTTATCAAATACAGTTTTATTTTATTGTATTTTATTTTTAAAGACCAACTGTGCTTTTGTTTACTAATGCTACCAGAAGGCAATATACTAGAAATGGGTTGGCTTTTATAATGGGAATTTATTAAGTTACAATTTTACAGTTCTAAGGTCATAAAAGTATCCAAACTAAGGCATCCAGATAAAGATACCTTGACACAAGAAAGGCTGATCTGGGAAAGCACGTGGCTGGTGTCTGCCGGTCCTTGTTTCTGGTTCCATTGCTTCCAGCTTCTAATGCCAGTGGGTTCATCTCAAAGTGTTTGTGGGTCTTCAGTGAGTTCCTCTGAGACACAACTCTGGGTTCTGGCTTGCTTAGCATCTCCTGAGAAGATACATGGCAGCATCTTCTGTGCTCTGCATCTCCAAATGCCCATGTCTAGGCATCTGTTCTCCCTGTCAGTACATCATAGTTTTAAATGGGCACAAACAATATTTGCAAATTAGCAGTATTGGCATTCTTGCATATGGTAGTTTGTGGAAATTTAAAGCCAATGCTTGTTTTTTAGTTTCCCAGCTGCTAAAAGGAAATTCAATAAGTTGCTTCAACAGAATTTTATATTGGCTCATGATTTCAAAGGCTAGAAGGTTTGCTTGCTCCCAGGGTCAATATCCTCTGGCTGGCTGGAAGCTTTGGGGTTCCTTGGCTTTTCCATCACATGGCAATACACATGGTGGCATATTCTGCTTTCTCTTCCAAGTTGTGTTGAATTACAGGTTCTGGCTGCAACCCATACTACTCTTTCCTTTGTGTATAAGAACTTCAGCCATATTGGATTAAGATCCACTCTCAATCAGTTTGGGTAAACCTTAACTAATCCCATTTTAAGAGATCCTATTTACAAACGAATTCACAGCCACAGGAGCACCTGTTGGGACAAGCCTGCCTTTAGGGGATATGATTCAATTCTCAACCGCTTGCTTTAGGATATATGTGCATGACTGCAAATTTGTCTGTAGGGAAAACGAGTAATTTCCTATCAAACCACAATAAGAGAGGGAAGACAACTGCAAAGATAGAATTTAAACATAATACAGTTTTCATTTAGAAGGCAGTCATTGTTCTAATGTTAGGAGGTGTTACTCACTAACCATCTATTTCCTTATAAAGATGAGGAAAATGGAATCGACTTAAAAATGTAAACTCTCAAGAAAAAAAGAGAGACGTGACCTAGTAATCAGCAGCTACTGCAGTAATATGGAAAGATTACTACTGAGGGATTTGTAGTCATGAAAATCATTGCAACAATAAATGGGCAGATAAAAAGAATGAGAGGAGCAGTAATAAAAAATGACATAGTTTTGCATATCTTGTTAACTATTATTAACCGTTCAACTATGACTTTTTCACATTATTTATGCCCTCTTTTTCACTAGCAGATAGCTTTTTGTTTCTGTCTCCACTGAGGATAAGCATTTATTACTGAGAGGAAGGATTTTCACTTTTGTTTTATTTTTAGCTCTAATCACTGACAAAGGCCCTATAAACCTGCTGTGGCAAATCATGATATAATACACTCAGTACCATGCAAAGGAAAAGTCACTAACACTAATCACAGCAAAACATTGAAGTAATCTTTGAAGTCTTTGAAAGAGATTAATGGATTGCTAATATGACTTGCCTATGACGATCCTGGTTATGCCTCTTGCCCAGGCATAATTATGAATAGCTACTTCTCTTAACATTCTAATTTGAGAAATAAATGATTTAAGCAGCCTACATATGGGTGCAAAGAGAAACAATACTTGGCTCAAAAAATACAAAGTGTTTAGAAATAAATTTATCACAGGTGATACAATATGAGCATCAGTTATACAATAAAGTAAGTAGTTTTCCATTTCCCTTCAAATTAATTTGAATGCTCAGTTTTAATTTATTTACATTGTGTGTACATGCATTAAATGGTTATTTATCCAGATCATGAAACAAGGCATCAGAGATTATGACACAAACTACTGTTTCGTGTATAGGAGAAAATTTCCCATCCTTTATATTCACATACAGTCATATTTAAGAAACTAATTTTTTAGTACCTGTGTGAGTTTTTCAAGGCTCTATAAATTTACATTTTTTGTTGTCTTTAAACAGCACCAAGCTCAGAAAGGACGGGCATGTTCATGTGCTTACAAAAGCTTTTAGGCTAACAGGAGCCACAGAATGGCAGATTAGGAAGTTTTTATAAATGGAGCCCTCTCCTAGAAAAATGAAAGAGTTGGAAAAGAGACTGGAATGAACTAAGTGGTAAGCTTGGAACCAGATTGGATATTCAGAACAAGTACAGGCATGCCAGAGGAAGTAAGAGCTTCTGGGAATTCAGCTTTTATAAGTAAAGGTAGGAATCAATGACCAGCCCCCACTGCTCAGCCCCAAGCAGTGGCCGTGGAAAGGGCTGTGACTGGAGCAACTTGTGGTTAGGATTCTGGGAGCAGCTGGCTGGGGTGAGAGCTGGCAGGGAAGATCTCCTCCTCAACAAGCTGGGGGTTGAGTCTTTGGTCTGTCTAGGGGGTGGGTCCCTGAGGGACTAGCGCAGAAACTGGCTTCAGTTTCAGCCCTCTGGACTGCAGTGCTTCCAGCCTCCCACCAGCATCCTCCTGGATATTAAGAGCTAGTGGTGTTTATTTTTCTTTCTGTGTGTGGGTGCTTCCTTGACTGCCAGCTTCCTGAGGACATAAAATAGATTCCGGCCTGAGTATTGGCCTTCTCTGCAGCCAGAGCTTCTGTCTTCAACCCAGCATCTACCAGGACTTAAAGAACCAGTGCACTGTTACATTGCTCGGCTTCTTCTTTCTCTTTCTAGTGTAGTTTTGGCCTGGCAGATCCCTGAGCCCCCAGCACCCACACAAGCCTTCTCTCAGAAGCAGCATCTTCTGGTGTTACACTGACATCTAAAAGGACATAAGGAACGAGGGCATCTCTTCTCTTTTTTTTATATTTTTGGTTGATTGTTTCTTTTCTTGCTCTCTTTTATATTTTTGGGTCTGATGCATCCCTGAGGCACAAGTGAAGTTGCAGGACTAGGTTTCGCCTTGGAAAGCTGCAGCCTCCGGCTTCTCAATGCCCATAACAAAAGATTTGAAGATGCAGCATACTTCTTTTTTTCTTTTCTTTTTTCTTTTTTTTTCCATGGGTGTTTTGTCAGTTAGTATTTTCCTCTTTTCTTTTTTTCTCTTCTCTTTCTTTCATTCGTTGTTTTTTTTTTCTTTCTTGTTTTTAGTGTGGTATACTGAAGAGTGGGGGAACTAGATTTCCAGAATGACAACATAATACTCAGGGTTCTAGTTTGCTAGCTGCAGGAATGCAATATACCAGAAATGGAATGAGCTTTAAAAGGGGAATTTAATAAGTTGCTAGTTTACAGTTCTAAGTCAAGAAAATGTCCCAATTAAAGAAAGTCTATTAAAATGTCCAAATTAAGGCATCCAATGAAAGATACCTTGGTTCAAGAAGGCTGATGAAGTTCAGAGTTTCTCTCTTCACTGGAAAGAGCATGGTAACATCTGCTAGCTTCCTCACCAGCCTTCTTGCTTCGTGAAGCTCCCCAGTGGCATTCTCCTTCTTCATCTCCAAAGGTCTGGCGGACGCTGTGGTTCTCTCGTTATTCTGTCATGGTTCTGTGGCTCTCTCCTCATTCTCAAAAGGAACTCTCTCAACTCTCCTCATTCTCAAAAGGAGCTCTCTCAACTCTCCTCATTCTCAAAAGGAACTCTCTCAACTCTCCTCGTTCTCAAAAGGAGCTCTCTCAACTCTCCTCGTTCTCAAAAGGAGCTCTCTCCACTCTCCTCGTTCTCAAAAGGAGCTCTCTCCACTCTCCTCGTTCTCAAAAGGAACTCTCTCCACTCTCCTCGTTCTCAAAAGGAACTCTCTCCACTCTCCTCGTTCTCAAAAGGAACTCTCTCCACTCTCCTCGTTCTCAAAAGGAACTCTCTCAACTCTCCTCGTTCTCAAAAGGAACTCTCTCAACTCTCCTCGTTCTCAAAAGGAACTCTCTCAACTCTCCTCATCCTCAAAAGGAACTCTCTCAACTCTCCTCATTCTCAAAAGGAACTCTCTCAAGAATTTCTCCTCTTTTATAGGATTCCAGTAAACTAATCAAGACCCACATAGAAAGGGTGGAGACACGTCTCCATCTAATCAAGTTTAATACACATAGTTGATTGAGTCGCACCTCCGTGGAGATAACATCATCAAGTTTCCAACCTATAGTACTGAATAGGAATTAGAAGAAACTGGCTCCCGCAAGATTGATTAGGATTAAAACATGGCTTTTCTAGGTTACATAAATCCTTTCAAACCAGCACACTCAGAATGTTCAGTTCTCAATAAAAATTGCAAGCAATACAAGGAGATGGGAAAGTATGGCCCAGTGATAGGGAAAAAAGAATTTGACAGAAAATGTTCCAGAGGAACTACAAGCTCTGGAATGACTAATAAAAGATATGAGAACAACTCTCATTAATAGGATCAATGAACTAAAGGTAAACATGGACAAAGAACTAAAGGAAAACAATAAATTAACAAAATGAGAATTTCAATAAGGAGATCAAAATAATGGAAATCTTGGAATTAAAATGTAAAATAACCTATATTATCTGACAAAATGTAAAATAACAGTGTAAAACCCATCAGGGGTCACAAGAGAAGATTGGAGGAGGCAAAAGAAAGGATGAGCAAATTCAAAGATGAAACAATTGTAGTTGTCTAAGCTAGGAGCAGAAAAAAGAATGATAAAAAAATTGAACAGCGCTTGAGGAACCTGTGAGATACCATAAAGTACACCAAGATACACAGTACAAGAGTCCCAGAAGGAGAAGAAAGAGATAAAGTGCCAGAATAAATATTTGCAGAAATAATGGCAAAAAACTTTTCAAATGTAATGAAAGATATGAATATATAAATCTAAGATGCTCATTGAATGCCAAGCAGGATGAACCCCCAAACATCTACAATAAGACACCTTATAGTCAAATTGTCCAAATGCCAAGAAAGAAGATGGATTTTTATAGAGAAGCAGTGTGTGACACACGTCTCAAAATGATTTTATATATATAAAAACCCCCCAAATTCACAAAGGAACAATTAGAAATGAAATATGAATTCAACAAAGTGGCAAAGTACAAGATCAACAACCAAAACATCAATTGTGTTTTTTTCTACTAGCAATGAACAATCTGATTTGGAAAGTAAGAGTTCAACCCATGAAAAATAGTATCTAAAATAATAAATATCTAGGACTTGAACTAGATATTTAAGAATAAAAAGTCAGGTCTTCTGAAAACCATAAAACACTGCTGAAATAAATTAAAGACCTAAAGAAATACAAGATAACCATATTCATGGATTGGAAGAGATAATACTGTTTATATGTGAATATTACCCAAAGTAATATACAAATTCACCGTAATCCCTATTGAAATTCCTGCTGCCTTTTTTTAAGAAATGGAAAAACTGACCCTCAGTCTTTATGGAACTACAGTCCAAGTTGGAGGGCTCACACTTTCTGATTTCAAACTGTATTATAAGCTTCAATCAAAATAGTGTGGAGCCAGCACAAAGATGGACAAATAGATTGGTGGAAAAGAAATTAGTCAACAGATCATTGTCTAATTGATTTTTGAGAAGGGAACTAAGTAAATGCATTGGAGAAAGCATACTCTCTTCTACAAATGATGTTAGGAAAAATCGATATCTATGTGCTGAAGAATGAACTTAAACCTGTACCTCGTCCCATATACAAAACTCAGTGCAAAATGTGTTGAGGACCTAAATATAAGGACCAAAATTATAAAACTCTTGGAAGATGGTATAGGGGAAATTTTTCATGGCCTGCAATTTGGCAATGGATTCTTAGATATGACAAAAAACATAAGCACCAATAGATTAATTAGATTTCATCAAAATTAAAAACGTTTGTGCACCAAAGTAAATCTTCAAGAAAGTGAAATGACAGCCTAAAGAATGAGGGAAAATAGTTTCAAACCATATATCAATTAAGGTTACTATTCAGGATGTATAAAGACCTACAACTCAACAACAACAAAAAAAACAATGCAATTAAAAATTGGAAAAAGACATTAATAGACATTTCTCTGAAAGATACACAAATAGCCAACAAACACATGAAAAGATGTTCAGTATCATTAGCCATTAAGGAAAAGCTGATAGAAACCACAATGAGCTATCATTTCCCACCCAAAAGGATGTCTATACTTTAAAATATGGAAAATAAGTTTTGAAGAGGGTGCAGAGAAATTGAAACTTTAGGGATTACTGGTTGGAATATAAATGTTGCATCTACTGTGGAAAACAATGTGGTGGTTTCTCAAAAAGTTAAAGTATTGCCATGTGATCTGGAAATTCTACTTCTAGATATATTAACTTATATGGCTAAAAATAGGTTATTTGTAGGGATAGAGAGCAGATTAAAAGTTGCTAGGACATGGGGGAGGTAGGATGGGGAAGTGTTTCTGTAAAAAAAAAAAGATTTTATTATTTTTATCTTTGATCCAAAATCACTGCTAATTTTCTCACAGAATATTAAGATTTTTTGATGTAGAGTAGGGATTGTGTACATTTTTATATCAGTTTAAATTTTTCATTCATTAAATATTATTTAAATGAAGGTTGATGAAAGGTATCATAAATGTCATATTCTTATGTACTCATGGGTACATTACTTTCTTACATTCTCAGGGACATTCTCATTTTATCCTGCTGCATAGCACTCTAAATAAGTGCACAGGTCCTGGTTTAGAGTTCTGGTTGTCTTACTTCTTAAGATGTGGCCTTTGACAAATTAACCTCTCCAAATGGCAATTTTCCTATCTTTAATACCATAGTTGGAAGTATTGTATCTCACAATGTATTTTAAAAGCTAAGCATTGTGCTTGGCACATTCCAAAATTTCAATGGTGTGTCTCATTATAAATCTTATTTTAGTCTCACATTTGGATCGATTTTGGGGAACATTACATCCCTACGTAGAAAATGCAAATTGTGTTGCTTGTTCCTCTTAATACTCAAGAGGTGAGCAAAGAATCAAGAGCTTTCCAGAAGTAGGAATACCATACTTAGAATGAAAATTGAGGAACTCACAGATAAATTTGAATTTCAGATAAACAATAAATATTTTTTTGATATATGCATGTCCTGTGTTTGATCTAGTTACACTATTTTGAAGGCTACTCTAACATGCAGTAGGATACTTATTTGCACACCTAAAAGGCACTCAGATAATAATGGGGCATGATGGGAAAAGTAAAATCAGAGGGCAGAGATTAAGTATTTATTTAATCTAATTAGGCATTATGTAGAAATACTGTGACTGTAATTATAAATTTATCTGAAATAGGCAGTTATATTTTAAATGGAACAACATTGAATGCTATTATTAAAGAAAATTGAAAAAAATGAAAAGGAATAAGGGATGTTACGCTACATGGTAATGGATAAGTAATAAAGTTTATTTTTAAAATTACTACAGAAAATCTAATTATGCTTATGATCAAGACTTTACAAATGAAGAATGGTAGCTCCCTTCTGATGTTTGGTACTGCTTCCTATTTTCCAGGCAATTAAAAGTTCCTCTATTAGGACTCAAGTGATTTCACATGTAATACTGGTTGACTAACTCTACACTCCATATAGCTATTGTTTAGTATTGGATAATCAAATATGCATAACTGCAGCTCTTATTGCAATATAAAAAAATCTTTTGGTTGCCGATATATACATAGCAGTCATGCCCTAGTGTTGCCACAGCCTTTGGAACTGAAATAATAAAGAATGACAAAGCTAAAACCTTCTCATCACCTGAACACTGAACTAAATTCATGATGACCTGTGCTTCAGTTTGCTAATACTTTCAGAAATGCAAAATACCAGAAATGAATGGACTTTTAGAAGGGATTTATTAGGTTACAAATATAATAGTTATAAATGAAAAATGCCTAAATTAAAGAATCCAGATAAAGTAAGTTTACTTCGAATAAAAGCCTCCAGATCTGGAACACCTCTGTCAGCTGGGAAGGTACAAGGCCAGCATCTGCTGGGTCTGCTCCCAGTTCCATTGCTCTCAGCTTCTGATTCCAGCAGCCTTCTCTCTAAGCCTCTGTGGGTCCTCACTTAGCTTCTCCAGGGCAAACTCTGGGTTTCCTCTCTTAGCTTAGCATCTGCAAACATCTGTGTCTTGGTTTCATCTCTCTGCTCTCTGTGTTGGCTCTCTCTGTTTTCTGCCTTCTAGGCTTTTCATAGAGGACTCCTGTAAAAGCATTAAGACCCTGTGGAATGGGTGGGGCCACATTTCCATGAAAATAACATAATGAAAAGGTCCCACACAACAATGAGTCTGCCCTTGTGATATTGGATTAAAAGAACATGTTTCTCTGGGGGCACATAACAGCTTTAAACCAGCACAATCTGAACTATCAGTCTGGCATTTATGGACTTTGTATGCTGTCCACATATTTATGATAATAATGCATGCTTTTTTTTCTCTAGTCTGACTTTAAACAGTATCGCATCTACTTTGGAGTGGAACTATAAAATCCGAATGCTTCTTTACATATATAATAAAATGTGAGCAAATAGATGCTAACTATTTAATCTACATTATCCTAATAGAACATTTAAGAACAATTAATCTTGTTTGCTGAAGATGACAAATAAGACCTGCAACAAGTCATTTCAAAGACTTAACTTTGGAAATGAAAGTCCTGATTTATCATCAATTTGTTGCTCTTCCTAAATATATAAACAACCACATTTTCCTCACATTGCAAGAATATAAGGAAGGCAATATCACTAGTTGAAGTTATCATAACAATCTCTGTTTCCAAGAAGCACTTCTTAGATTATAATATCATTATCTGTATTGAAAAAGGAAGAAAGAAAGAAAAAACTATGAACATTGTTATTGTAATTTGGTTATAAATATCGGCCTTGGGTTTAGTTACAACTATTCTTAGAACTGCCCCAGTAACATATTGAACAGGTTTCTCATCTTGCAATCTTAAAAGCCATATTGGAAAAGGGAAGGAAAGAAGATGGAAGCAAAAGTGGGATAATAGCATCTCTATCTCTCTCTCTCTCTATATATATATATCTATATATATTTTTTATATATACATGGGCAGGCACCGGGAATTGAACCTGGGTCCTCTGGCATTCCAGGCAAGCGTTTTTGCCTGCTGAGCCACCGTGGCCGGCCCTCTATATATTTTTTAATTAAAGAAGTTGTGAATCTGCAAAACAACAATGTACACAGTACAAAATTCCCAAACACCACCCCAAAAATAGCAACATGCTCTGGTGTGGAGCATTTGTTATTAATGAAGATAGCACTTTTTACATAATTGTATTTTCATCAGTAGTTATCTTTGTTGTAATTGATGGGAGATTATTAAGATATATCTAGCTATCATCCATTATTTGTATTAGGTACGTTTCTTTTCCTCATATACTACTCTATTATTATCATCTTGCTGTATACTTATTATTAGCCATGAAAGAACATTCTTACATTTGTACTGTTAACTATAGTTCACCTTATACAATGGGTTCACTGGGCTTAACAGTTCTATGTTTTATCTTTTAATTTTTCTTCTAATAATATATTCATCTTAAATTTCCTCTTTTAACCACATTCACTTCTACACTTCAGTGCTGTTGATTACACTCACAATAATGTGATAGCATCACTACCATCCACTTCCAAATTTTTACTGTCAGCCTAAATAGAAATTTTGTACAGGTTAAGCATCAACTCCCCAATCTCTAACCTTGATCTAATACCTTATTATCTATATTCTGGATTCAAACTCTATGAATGTGCTTATTATAATAGGTGGATAGCAGTGAGATTATGCAAAATTTTTCCTTCTGTGTCTGGCTTATTCCACTCAGCATAATATTGTCAAGGTTCATCCAAGTTTTTCACATAAGTCTTAACTCTATTCCTTTTTACAGCTGAATAACATTCCATTGTACATATATACCACATTTTGTTTATCAATTCATCAGTTGATAGACACTTTGGTTGATTACATCTTTTGGCAATTGTAAATAATGATGCTGTGAATATCAGTGTGCAAATATCTGTTCAAGTCATTTCTTCTGGGTATATTCCTAACAACAGAATTGCTGGATCTTATGGAAATTGTATAATTAGCTTCATAAGGAAATGCCAGATTGTCTTCCACAGCAGCTATACCATTTTACATTACCACCAGCAATGAATGAGTGTACCTGTTTCTCCACATCTTTTCCAACACTTATAGTTTTCTATTTTTTTTTTAATACTGGCCATACTTGTAGGTGTGAAATTATATTTTATATGTTTTAGAGTTGTATTTCCCTAATAGCTAGTACTGTTGATAATCTTTTCATGTGCTTTTAGAAGTTTGTATATTCTCTTTGGAGAAATGTCTTTTCAAGTCTTTTACCCATTTTAAAATCAGATGTTTTGGTTTCTTATTATTTGATGTAGGATACCTTTATATATTCTGGCTATTAAACCCTTATCAGATATGTGCCTTCCAAATATTTTCTCCCATTGTGTAGGTTGTCACTTTACTTTCTTGACAAATTCCTTTGATGCACAAACATATTTAATTTTGTTGCTATCTGATTTGTCTATTTGTTTTTAATAAGTGGACAGAAAATTTATTGAGGATACATGTAAGACTCTTATAAAGAAACATGTAGACACTCTCATAAAGAAATAGGTTAGAAGGGTGAGAGACTCCAGCAATCTGGTAAATTTTCTTTTACGGATTAGCTTTATTTACTTCCCCTCCCCTTTCCTTGTTTGTGGCTCTTTCTCCTACCCTCCTTTTTCTCTAGGGTGGTGCCTGATGGTTGATAGTGCATTTGAGTGAGCCTGTTGGCTCCACCCTTCTCTGTAGATGACTCATTCAGGTGGGGGTCATTTGGCTCCAGTTGCGTCAGCTGCTGCCAAGAGTTTCCTGAAAGTAGGTAGTTCCAAGGCAGGTTCCAGATGTGGGCCCTTCTAATCGATGAACCATCCTTACTCAAGAACTCCTTCATGTCTTTTCCTTTCTCCTCCCTCTCCCTGACTCAACTTCCCCTTCAGAAAGTTCTTGCCCTTTAATCTTAAGGGTTGCTAAGGGACCAGGCTCTGTCTTCTGTAGCTGCTTCTTGCTTGTCAGGGGGTGTGGGCCCTAACTGATGGGGTATAGAACTTTCTGGTATCTTATTTAAGTTGAGATGGGAGAATCTAGTGATGTGGTTGGAAATCTTCACATCATCTAATCTGGAAAAAATAAACTCAGTAAGAAGTTTAGAAATGCAAGGTCTGATTAATAGCAAGAGGAGAAGAGAAGTGAGTGGGCCTAGGAGAGGCATTAGCCACGTAAGATTGGGGAATAGGCAAGGAAATGACTATCCTTCAGGTCCAAGAGCGAATCCTAGTTGGGTAGCTCATTCCTGCTTAACTGGATGAAAGAGGGTGCATGTGGCAATTTGAGGAGTGCAAGAAGGAGGTTTGAAAGGGGCTTGATTGACAAGCTTGTCATTTTGGCTGCCATGTTGGTCCAGTTGTTTCCTTGAGAGATGTTAGTATTATTTTTTGATGGCTAGGGCAATGAATTAAATCTGTTTTTGTTGGCATGAGCAAGGTATTTAAGAGATTGAGTATTTCTTGGTGTTTATTTGGAGCTTGCTCTTTCTACACCTCTGTGTGAGCATACAGGAGTAGAGAGGCATAGAATTTTCCCTTTTCCTATTTCTAGAGCTCAGGTGAGGGCAATTAGCTTTGCTTTCTGAGCTAACGTCACTGGGGACACTGCTTTGGCTTCACTCTAGGTTTGGCTGACAATCCCATTCTTTGCTTTCTCTGTTTTTGAGCTAATGAATTTACAGCAGAAAGTTTGTCCTGCTTTAGTTTTGCACATTTACAAGGCTCATGTCTATTAACAAGTAGAGCATAATTTATATAGTGGCCGTGTTGCTCTTTTGTTAAAGATGACATTCTGATTTATAGCTGACCACATTACTTTTAGAGAAGTTTTAGAGTAAAGTAGTGTGACTGGCAAGTAAATTTGGTTATTATACAGATTAATAATAGAATATAACATGGACAGTGAGAATATTATTAAGTTTTTAGGAATTCCAAATATATGAATAACATTTTACCATGCAAGTTTAGTTAACAGAAGGATAGAAAATCTTTTTAAATTAATGTAATGCTTTAAAACACTTTTTAATGTAATTTGTTAAAACTATTTTAGCACTTCACAACAATAAATTATTGTTACAGTTTTCTTTTAAGAATGAGAAGATGTCTTCTAAAATAAAAGAAGGTAAGGGCAGCATAAACGTTAAGAGGGATATTATTCTGATATGTTATAAAATTCTCATCTTTTAGTCAAAGTACTCAGATGGGTAAGGAAAACTTTTTTATAACTTTTCATTAAGAGCAGTTTAACAGAAAGCAGCATTGACTATGACAGACGGAATTCATTTTTACAAACTTTTTATAACTTCTTGAACTTAGCAGCGATTACAAACAAATCTTTACTTTCTCAAATTCTCCACAATTTTCCATATCCATCTAGGGCATACAGTCAGCAATAGCCACAAAATTCACTTTTTAAAACTGTCCACAAATTTCTATATCCATCTATAGCTTGTAGTCAGTAATGACTTTTTAAGTTTTCTTTGGTTTCCATATCCATTCAGTTAACAATGACTACATCAAACAAAATTCAGTTTTCTATTAGGAATATATTAGTTCACAAACTCAATATATTGCAAGACTGTACTTTAAGGCAGTTGGAGGCCAGTAAGTTTGCTGCTAAGACATTTTTAAAGATATGGGTGTTATTTTATAACCCTTGTGGAAGTACTTTCTAAGTGAGTAGGGTGAGACTCTTATTTTTAAGTCCCTGTCATTCAACATCGGTGTGTTTCAGAATTAGCATGAATAGGGATACAAAAAGTGCTTTTTTAAATATTTAAGACAGAAAACCTTCATGCAATCAGAGATTACTTGTGGGCTAGCCCTGGGATGCCTTCATCCCATACAGATGGGTTTATTTGCTCAAGGATCTTTGGGATGCTGAGCTGCCTTGATCTAGTAGAGACCCTGGGGCAAGCAAGGAGGAAAGCATTAGTCATCTTTAATACATTGAAGGTGGCTCCCAGGGAGTGAAGAAGATCCCTCCCTAGAAGGGGGTTGGGTATCCAAGGACAATGAGAAATTTATGATATACTAGAATGTCTCCAAGTTTACAAAGGACGGGGGTAGTGAAGGTTTTAGCTTTTGCTTTACTATTAACTCCCATAACTAGACAAGTCTGAATGGAGACAGGTCTGCAGTGGCAGTTCAGAACAGAGTAAGTGGCTCTACTATTAAATTATGAAATTAATACTCTTATCAATCAGCCATGTTGAATGTCATCTGAAGTGCCTCTAGGTGTTAGAGGTGAAGTCAGCAGAGCCATAAGTGGTTTCAGGCACTCTCATTTTTTTTTCACTTGCTATGAGCAGAACTCTGGGGACTGTCCCATCACCCTTTCAGGAAACAATGCAGTCCCTGGGCCCAATGTCCATGTTGGTGACACTTGGGGCAGTACCCTAGTGGGTCCAAAGGTCAAGAGTTGTCTTGAGTTTTCTGGCACTTTGTTTGCCAGTGGCTATTTGACTCACAGTTTAAGCAAGGCCCTTGAGGCTTGGAGCCACCATACAGTGACCTCAAGCAGACAGGGTGATTTTAATTGTGACTGCAATAAACTGAGACTGTTCTCTGGTTTCCTGCTTACCTTTTTTTTTCCTTCTCCTACTCCTCAGCCTTGTCTTGATTGTTAAAGACAGAAAAGAGCATTTCCAATTTACCATTAGTGGGAGTTTGCAGGCCTATGGAGAGCTATTGAAGTTTTCTTCAAATGTCAGGAGCAGACTGGTAATGAAATAGATGCCCAGCAAAATTTTTCTTTTCCTAGGAATCTGGACTTACATTAGTAAGAAATTTTTTAGTTTCCCACCAGCCTCCCTTGGAACAGAGCCAGGTTTTCTTTTTCTCTTGAGTGATTTCCCTATAGCTTATTATAATTAACTGGCTTGGTGGTACATTTTCACATGCCTTTTAGCAAACAAGATTTAAAAAGGGATCATTAAAGAAGATTTTTTTTCCTCTAATGGAAATTGAGACATGGGAATAACACAAGTAAGAAGTCATTCTCAGGTCTTTTTCTTGACAAAGAGCCATAAACATCTGGGAATAGGGAATTTCTGACTGCATTCCATGGCTTTTCCAGACTGGAGGATGGTATTGTAATTGAGAGTCCCACTGGAGGACTAATTTTTTTTTTTTTTTTAGCTTATATTAAATATTGGTGTTTCCCATTTTGTCTGGCAAAGGAAAAAGAGGAAACTCACTAGCACCAGTGTGACTGGGTAGTGATCCAACACACACACATCAGAGCTGGGCATTTCCCTCTTTGCCAGCCCAATCACTTGGGAACATGGGCACCTGTCTTGTGAAATGTTTGAACTTAGACTTCCAAGTATTTCCTGGGCCCTGCTCTGACGAATTCCACAGCTATTGTCTGGAAGAATCCTTCCTCTCCACTGGTCCAATCTTTGGGATCATTGGGAGTAAAGTCACCAGGAATCTTTGGGATATTCCTC
>NC_135348.1:11165476-11327181 GCF_023851605.1 Tamandua tetradactyla
AATTAAATTAGAATGACGTTATTGCACTTCAATATGGCTTACAAGCCTTTTTTTTTTTGTAACATGGGCAGGCACCGGGAATCAAATCCAGGTCTCCAGCATGGCAGGTGAGAACTCTGCCACTGAGCCACCATGACACTGCCTACAAGCCTCTTTTATACTGACTATTTTGCTACTGCTATAATAAAATGAATTCATGTGAATTAAATTGCTAATATGAATGAAAATAGCTTTTAGAATGTGTAAAATAAAAACTAACAAATGTCAAACAAGAGGAAATATTTATTGTTACAAGACATGTTATGGAGAATATATTTAACTTCAAGAACTGAAAATAATACTTAATATTTACAGAAAATCTATTTTGTAACCATAGTGCAACTAACTCGTAATTGTTTATTTTCCAAAAAAAAAAGGAAAAAAGAAAAATGCAACAGATAAACAAATCTCAGTCTACTTTTTCTATATATGCTACCAGTTACCATGAGAAAGTGCCATAATAAAATGCAGAGTTGAAAGAGCTTATGATATCAAAGACATGATTTCTATTTAAAAAACTTGTTTAAGGCAACATTATCACAAATACACTTTAATAACCAGGGCACTCCACTGGGGCGCAAGACTACAGGTGATTCCTCACTTTATACAATTCACTACAATAACCAGATACGTGTACTATGTGTTGGCTTCTGAGAACATGTAGTATGTGATTGTTATAGCACAGGAAGTGCCTGAAACAGTCCCTTTTTGAGGCTCTTTTTTTTGTCTAACAGTAAAGTTGATATATTAACGTGAATACACTTTTATCATGTTAAGTAGCATATGCTTTCGCCATGTGAAGTGGGATAAAAGTAGAACTTGACCTAGCTCCTTACATGCTAATACTGCTCTTATGCCATCCACAATCCTAAAGTGCTTTCAGAGGTTACACGCATTCTCGAAGGAGTCAAACCCCAAACACTTATAATCAGCTGTACATTCTGCTAATCTATCCCGGATGCTTTGCCTAAAAAATCAGCACTGCCATCTTTATCATCTCCCCTTTGGAACCATGGCTTGGAATTTGTTCCTTGCAGATAAGCATCCAGAAAATGACAGATGCCAGGAATTTCACTGGGGAAGTTGGGTGGAAGGTCTTCTCGTGATCGAGGCGTAAACACAAACCCAGGGCAGTCCTTGAGTAATCTGAAAAGATGAAAACAAAAATATTAACATTCATTATCAGCCCAAGAGTTCGTGCACTTAAAAAAATGAAGACAACCTAACTAAATGAAAATTCCTGAGAATATTAATAAATAGGCTATTTTAGTTGTGATGGGTAGAAAGTTTCCAATGACATTAACAGGCATCTTCACCGAAGAAGTGCCAAGAAAAGTCAAATCACGATAACTAGAAAGGTATCCTCTTACTCTCTCTTGACCAGATACCATTTCCCCAAAATTGCTACATCAACTCTATTTTCTGCGTCACCACTCCTGTTTGCCCTTTATCCTCTTTGTTCTTTCCCCTTATGGAATTTGGGTCCAGCTCCACTATCAATATGCTCTCAGGCCTTTCCTGCAAATAAGAGATCCTAGTTTTATTTACCCACCCCAGCCTGGTTACTGTCCATTTATGCCCCACATCTGCCATTTCTGTCTATAACAATACCAGGATCACCTGCAGAAACCTCTGTCACTGGTCCACTCACCTGAAACTCTAACATCTGATCTGTCCCTGCTAATTTTCCTAGCTTCAATAAAAGCAAACAAAAATACAGAAAATTATCCCTTCAAATAAAAAGTAAATTTCTCCTAATGTTCAAACAAAAGGAAAGCATAATTATCATTAAATTGCTTACATTCTAAATAATTCACTGGAATTTGGAACCAGGGTTTGAAGGTAAAGATTTTTTTGTACTCTTAAGGATTTTTTTGTACCCTTAAGGATTTGTGTGTCTTAAATTTATATGTATTCCATAAACATATCAAGCAATCCATTCTTGATATTATATCAATTATTTTATTACTTGAAAAACGTCATCCCAGAATTCAGTTTTCAGCCAGTTTGTTACCAAAGAGACATTTTGAATAATTTTCATTTATTTGTGTACAAATTTTAATAGTCTATTGTTTCTCCTAAATAGTGAGTAAAATTAAAATTATATCAGTATTCTGTCAATCATTAATTACATTTCACAAAGCATGGATATTTGATTAAATTTAAGTTCTCTATTCTATTACCCTTTAAGTTTTCCTATAATACGAAAAAAAAAGAAGTGCTTTTAAGCAAAAGCACTTTAAAATGTTATTAAGTCTTTTATATTAAGTATTTATTCTTGCCTAAATAAAGCACATTGGCCATTGTTTGTCCTTTAGATGAGATAAATATTTCCTATGTGAGCATAAAAGAAAAGTAAATTACTACTCATATCAATGGATGAAGTTAAAATAATTTATAACATATTTGTCTATAAAAAGTAGAAATGACCTGAGCAAATGCATCCAAGTTCAATAAATAATAAGCTAAATTTTCATTATCATTTACATGCAGGCATATATATATAATATGCATATAATGCAGAAAAATGTTCCTCTCTCTGAATAGTGAGATTCTGAATTATTTTTATTATTTAATTTACATTTTCTGATTTTGTCAACCTTCTAAAATGAGTATGTTATGATTATAATCAGAATACATTTTACCTTTTTGAAAAGCAAAACATAAAACCGTCTATCCATGTTGTCAAAATCCAGACATAAAAATATGCATGTGTATCATCAATGTGTATTATCAATACAGTGACTCTAAGGATTAAATTGTGAGCCCCGCCCTGTAGTTGGAGATGTATATCAAAATAGCATGATTCTCTGTTGGAAGATCTGAGCTCTGGAATTATATTTTGGTAGCAAATGAGTAGTTAGAATCATTGTCTCCTACCACTCGTCAAGACTGCCAAATTTTAAGAAATGAAATAAATGAGCATTTTTCTAAGACTTTAGTTTCATTCCCAGTGCCTGCCCATGTTATAAAAAAATTAAAAAAGAGTTTAGTTTCATACTGTTTAAAATCAATCAAAATAGAAGAAACAGAAAACTATTCTTTTTGTATAGAAAGGTTTTGTTCTAAGGGTAGATGAGCACACAGGGACTCCTCAATATGCAAACGCATGCCTCCTGCATCACTGAGCATTGGGGAAGCAGGAGGTATCATGGAAAGGACCAGCCAGGGACACATGTGCTACAAAAGGATGAGTCTTCTCAACGCTTCCAAAGAGCTGAGAGACATATCCTCTGAGGGCACCAGTTCTTAATCCTACAGATTATCCCTAGTCAGATTGTAACTCAATATCATAATGATCTCCAGGAACTTTTCCAATTCTGAAGTTATACTGATAACAGGATCAACAGTCAATGAATACTCATCGCTTTCCTAATGTGCACCAGACACCAATCAAGGACTAAGGATACAGGATGTATTCAATAGCAAGACCCATGCCACATGAGGCTGACATCTTGTAAGAGAGGCATCAGTAAGCTCATAAACAGATAAAACAATTTCAGAAGCTCATAAGAGCTGAGAAGATGGTAAAATAGGATAATTTGAAGGGATATGAGGGGAAGGTTATTGCTCTAGCTCTGAGGCTTTATGAGCATCTCTCGGACAAAGTGGCATCTAATTTAAGACCTAATAATGAGAAAGAGGAAGACATGATGATTAAGGAGAAACTGCTATTAAGCAGAAGGAATGGCAAATATCATTGACATAGGAATTGGTTGACCATGGCTGACAAACAAAAGGAGGCAAGGGGCAGGAGTTCAGTGAGTGAAGGAGAAAATGGTAGAAAATCAAAAGGCAGAGATTGGCAGGATGTGGTCAAACAGGACATTTTAGTCTGTGCTAAAAAGTTTAAATTTTATTCTGGCTACCATGAGAAGCCACTGGAGGGTTTTTAATGCAGAATTGAGATTTGATTTCTATTTATAATGATAATCTGGCTCCAGTGTGGGAAGGAGGTAACCAAGAAAGAAGCCAGAAGGATGATACCCAGTTTCTTCAGATGGGAGAGAAAAGGGAGGTTTCGCTTGGGTTGTAGCTTTGCACACGAGAAGAAATGCTGCATTCAGGTGGGGTTTTGTGGGTGGAGGTGGTGGACTGAGAGACGGAAGAAGGAATGGTCACTCCAAGGTTTACCACCTGAGTAACTGGGTAGATGGTGCTGCCATATAATGAGCTGGGAGGGAAGTGGGTTTCTGGAGGGTGAGTGTGGGAAGTCACTAGTTCTAATTTGATCATGTTAATTTATTTAAAATGTCAATTAGTCATCCAAGTGGGAATGAAACATAGGATACGGGAATCCGTGGCTCAGTGGAAAATTATGGGATGGCCTACAGATAAAAATGGTAGAGTCATAAACATTAAGACAGTGAAGAGAACACAGTTCTGAGACACTCCAATATTCAAAGGTTTGGTAGGGGCGAAGTTACCAATGAAAGACACCGAGAATGCGTAGTAACGGTGGAAGTGAGTAAACCAGGTGAATGTGGCATCACAGAAACCTAAAGAAGAAAATGTTTAAAGGAGGTAGTGATCAGCATATTCATTTGCTAGAAAGATGGTGAATGAAATATGGAGAGAGAATTAACCTTGACTTCAGCAAGGGGCATAGCTGACCCTGCTAAGAACCATTCAAATGAAGTGAAGGGACGAACCCTGATTGGAGAGGGTTGAAGGGAGAATGGGAGATGCAAAAGAAGAGACAGTCAGTATAGACAACTCTTTAGAGGAGTCTTGCTGTAAAAGGGGACAAATACAGGATAATAGTTGAAGAAGGACTGGGACATAAATTTGTGTTTTTTGTTTGTTTGAAGGGGTTTGATAAAATATATGTTTGCAGTCTGATAGTATGATCATTCCATCACAGACAGGAATTGGTCATAGAAAGGAGTTATTTTCAGAAGAGGAGTTTTTGAGAAGTTGATAGGAAATATCATATGGAGCAAAAATAGAGGGCTGGACACTGGTAGGGGGAACTGACCTATTGTAACAAGAGAGAAGGCCAAAGATGGGGTACTGAGGTAGCTTGGCTGATGGCAACCAGGCATGAAGATGGAGTGTTATCTTGCCACATGAATTCTCACTGAGACACATGAAACGAGCTAATCAACTGAGAGTCAGGACTGGAAAGAAAAAGTGTTAGAACTTTAAGGAGAGAGAATACGATGTAAAATGGTTATCTCTGAGAAGTGGAAACTTAAGTCACTTGGAGCAAGTGAATTAAGAGCAGCTCACAGGGAGTTGATTATTTTTTGCTATTGTTCTTAAAAGGGTTTTATTTTAATTGGGTTTTTAAAACAAAATGTAACTTATAAAACAGATATATTTCTACCCCAAGGGGATTGGCTTATTTTCTGGTTTAAGGAAATAAAATTCAGCGAAATGGCAGAATTTATTGACTCAAGTTGCCTGCAGCATGCCGTCAGGGAGACAGTTAAAATAGAGGTTTTCCTGATAGGTGCCACGTGGCTCCTCTGTTACTGTGTTAATGCTTATTGCCAATCCATGACACTCTGTACACTTTGTACAATGTTTAATGACCTGCAAATTCTTCTTCTAGTAAATTTTTCTAAGTTGGCAGTACTGAAGGCGTTATTAATGTGGGTTTATAAAAGAATTACCAAGGAAGATAAAAGGTCGGAAAGGATTATAAATATTCCAGGAGAGAAGGTCTCATGAGGATAATAAGCAGTTTAAAGAAAAGTTAAGGCGAGAGTGATGGAAGTTGTTACTTTTCTTTTTCTATCTAAGCAAGACCGAAAAAATTATGGAGAATGAAATAAACCAATGGAAAAAAAGACAACTGTGTATAGACTACTTTTTTTTTTTGGCATGAGCAGGCTTTGGGAATCAAACCCGGGTCTCCAGCACGGCAGGCGAGAGCTCTGCCACTGAGCCATGGTCACACTGCCTGAGAACTGTATATAAATAAAGAGAAGAGTTTCCAGGTGCTTTAGATAATCCCTACCTGTAAGTAGTTGGGCTGACGTTGATTTTCCGTGGTATACTACAGGACTCAAATTTGTTAGCCAGGGTGACGTTGTTTCCAAAGAGACAGTAACGAGGCATTTTAACTCCAACAACTCCAGCGAAAACAGATCCAGAATGCAGTCCAATCCGCATCTGAAAGCAAAAAGAAACAACGTTCTCAATGGTAAAACACTTTCTATCCACCAGTGATGTTTACATGCCCTGACTAAGCTCTTCTACCACTCAGTCTCACCACCTCACTGCTCTCTTCCTCCAAACCTCCAGCCAATTCCCTCTACTTCTCACATCCCATGAAAAATCACTAGTACAGAACCAGTAATCACACCTCTTAAAATCATCTTCAGGTATGTGCTTGGGTTTACTACAAAGACCATCTTTATTTAACCCATCTTCAATATCTGACAAAAATTTCCAAGCACATCTATCACAATAAAATATTTCTGGGTCACTTATGTAAACCCTCCCTGTCCATCAGTGAGACAAACATAATTTCTCAACTCCAGAAGTTGTTTCCCAAAACACCGAAAAAGAAGGACAACGTGGTAAGGATTTACATGTTGTTTTTTTTTTAAGAGATTTTGCTTTAAGGGAACGTCATGTCAACCACGATACCACTATTCAGGTGACCAAGGGCTAGCGAAAAGGAATTGTAATATTTAAGTGGAAAATAACAGAGGAAGCAGAAAGTTAGAGGGAGTTTAGGCCTGGGTGACTAAACAGTGACTATATATACTTAACTAAAAGTCTGCACCCATGGGCCAGTCCGGGTTCTGCCACTTCTAGATTTAAGAGACATTCTGAGATATGTTGGGGTAAAACTTTAGGATGCCTGAAAGTTATCAATTATTTGGGAAGCCACTGAGACAAAATGTTCTAAACTGGGATCTCCTAAAGGGCTCTGAATTCTTGACCATCTTAGAGGATGCACATTTCTTAATTTACTACTGAAATGAAGTGAGCTAATGTGGGAATTTTTTTTTTTTCATGGGCAGGCACCAGGAACCGAACCCAGGCCTCTGGCATGGCAGGTGAGAATTCTGAGACTGAGCCACCATTGCACTGCTCAAAGTCCAAATATTTTTAATGGCACTCAGACACCCTGCCAATTATTTTCAAGTTCCATATTCAGTTGACATTTTGAAAATTATATGTATACATATATGTGTGTGTGTGTATGTGTGTGTCTTTTAAACAAAAGCCAAGTACTTAGTAACTCTGATGAAATTTAGAAGTCAAAAGACTCCAGTTCTGCCTAGCTTTACAGCTGATTTCAGACATCTGCTAGAAACTTTCTAGAATGTTCTTTTAATATGTCAAATCACAAATTTTGTAAAACGTTCAAACCAAAGCACTAGATTATCAACCAGGACATTTGTATTTAAACCAAAATCAGCTACTAAGTGGGAGTTAACTTTCTATATGTCTTTTCATTTTCATCCGACTATTCCTTCATCTATAAAACAAATGGTTGGATTATTTTTAAAGTCCTTTCTTGGTTAGTTTTACTCTAAACAGCAGCTCTTAGATGTCTGTTCCATATGGCTTTTTCTTCTATAGGAGAGAAAGATTTTAACACATATGACAGTAGCACCCTAAAAAAAAAGATGAGAAAAGCCTACCTTCTACCCATAAATATCAGCTACAATTTTATCACATTTAGATTGAGGAGTTCTCAATCTCTTTGGGAAGTCTTCTGGTAAACCAATGTCTCTCTCTGAACTCAGTTACTCTAGTTTTTATATGACAAATTCATGGCAGATTTTTATTTTTTTGCTTCCTAAGTAGTATATAAAAACATTCTCCTTGTAGAAAACCAAACAACACATCTAAAGTAAATGCTTCCTTAGGCTATCCCTGTCCTATCCTCCCTCCCTTGCCTTTTCTGGTTCTGACTCTCACTCTCCTTCCCGAAGTTTACTCATTGGGGCATTTTTCAAATTCATGTGCAAGAAAAGGATCCAAAGTTCAAGATGTACATCAGGCACTGAATGCATCAATGGAAACAGATTTGTATAGGAAATAATGAAAGGCAAAGTCAGAATTCTGCCTGTCTCCCAGTAAATGCTTAAATGTGAACCTGCTGGGGGAGTCTTCTACTGGGAAAACACATTTGACACATCACCACAGGCTTCCTGGAACAGGAATGAGGGGCGTGGAAGTTTGTTTCCAAGCTCAGTTACCACCACTGATTTTCACTGTTTGTTTCAGCCCTCTGATCTCATCCAACTGTAGTTTTCTAAGCCTGAGTGGATGGATGTTAGTGAGGAAATGGGTAGGAATAAGTGAGAACCCGGATGCTTTTTACATGTGGCATGTTGGAGAAAAAGCATCGAGTTTGAAAAGAAAAAGGGAAATATTTTCTGCTCTTTTACTTCAACTCCAATTCATGAGGAAGCCTGGCAAGGCACAGAAAAGCCTGGCTTTAAGGCCAGATGGTCATGACTCAAAATCCTGAAACAGGAGGCCTGACTTCTCTTATACATCACTGAACTATGGGTCCCTCTTCAAAATGTTGTGGTAAGACTTAATGAGACAATGTTTGAGTCACTACAGGCTTCTTTCCCATACACATCAAGGCTTCTCTGTCTGCTAAAAAATACTCTTCTTTCGTGCCTCTGAGATGTTTCACAGGTAGCAAATAAAGCCATCAGATATTTCCGAAGATTGTAGATCAGTACACATAAAGAGGTATATTTAACATCTCCTTTACAGATCATTAAAGCTAGACTATTATTACTTAGGTAATTATCTTTGAAACTAGCTATGAATAATTCTTCCAATTGCTAAAATCTAAAAATAAACCTGTATAAATAATAAAAAGTCTGTCTCTAAACCCCTCACACTAAACACACCCATTTTATTTACAAAAAAAAGTTATGTGAAAATCAATGGTGTTTTCGATAATGAAGACTCTAAAAATACATACTTACTTTTATGCTGAATTCCCTCACACAAAAAATAAAATAGAAAAAGAAACACAGAATTCTCCTATTTACAAAAAGGCAATTTTGGAAATTAAGTTTGAAACCACCACAGTCAGGTGTGGTGGTGGTTTAAAAATGTAGTTGCAATTTGTCTCTTTTCTTATTGAGACATGGGGGTTGTGGTAGTTAGTTCAGGTGTCAACGTGACCAGGTGATGGTGCCTCGTTCTGTTGCTGCAAACTTGAATCATTAGCATGTGAAACTCATCTACGGCTGATTATATATGCTGTAGGCTAAGGGGAATGCCTTCTACAATTAATGTGTAATTTAATTAGCTGGAGGCTTAAATGAGAGAGGTCAGAAAAGACCTCAATGCTGCACAGCTCAGCAGTCACAGGTCAGCCCAGACATGCAGAGATGCAGAAACGAATCACCCTTGGGAAAGACGGTGGAACCCAGAAGCCAGGAGAGAAGGCCAGCAGAGTTCCCCGTGTGCCTTCCCATATGATAGAAAACCTCCCATGAAAGTTAGCTGCCTTTCCTCTGGAGTATTGCAAATTTTTAACTAAATACATCCCCTTTTATTAAAAGCCGTTCCATCTCTGATGTGTTGTATTCTGGCAGCTTCAGCAAAGCAGAACAGAGGTCTAAGTCCCCTCCCCTCTGCACAGGCTTATGTCTGCTTTGATGCGCAGAATATAGTGGAAGTGTCACTGTATCTTCTGAGGCTAGGTCATAAAATTGGGCAGCTTCCACTAATCACTGGGGTGTGACCAACCAGTCAGAAGTCTGACTACTCTGAGCAGACTCCGGTTGAGCAGCCACATGGAAGCGCTTGGGCTGACAGTTCAGCTAAGCCCAGCCTTTCATGCCTTCCCCACCAGGCAACCAGATACTTGTAAGAGAAGAACCCATCTTAGAATGGATCCACCAACATCAACATTCTAATCCCACTATTCCAGTCAACCTCATTCACTGGAGTCTTCCCAGCTGAGATCCCAGACATTATGGAGCATAGACAAGGTATCTCTGCTATGCCTTGTTCAAATTCCTGGTGCACAGAATCCACACATAATAAAAACTTTGTGGTTTTTCACAGCTAAATTTAAGGAAATCTGTTACACAGAGGTAAAAAAACAAAACAAAACTGGTATGACCATAGAGTTAGAAAATAGTATATGAAGGTTTAGACATTTAGGCTTGAATTAAGGTTAAAGAGAGTCAAGGCTAATATTGTAGTTTAATTTTTGTTTCCTCTATACATTGTAACATACCAGCTGGAATTGCACATTACTTCAAAGATGTACTTCTGAAGGTGATCAGTGGAGGACTGTTCTATAAAACTTAAATGGGAAATTCCCCACAAGTGGGCAAATAAAGGTAACTTACTCACGTTCTAGCTATTAAACTAACATCTAGCATGGTGCTTTCATGTTTTCAATTCCAACAAGACATATATTCTGGGATCTGGCTCATCTAGAAATTCTGGTATGTAATGTGCCTTGGAAAATATCTGTGGATTAGCAATCAACATCTATTCTAGTGTAACATTCTCCCCTTTGAACCTGGAAAATTAAAATCTGCATTTTTCCAAACTCCATTGCAGCTTCTAAATGCATTTAGGTTTGGTCAATCAGATGCAATAACATGAGATTTGTAAAGGCAAGATTTTGGTTGTGACTGTGCTTCTGTGACTTCCAAGGACACACACAATTATGGAAGCCTCTGGTTTTGTTACGGCACGCTCAGCCTAGAATCCAGTTTCTAGTCACTCATCTTGTGACTGTTGCGATATACGGTGTGCATTTTGCAGATTTAAATTGCAGTAGGTGTCACTTTGTCCTTTAGCCAGCCGCAGAGGCAGTAGCGTGTGGCTTTGCGAGCCATTTTTGAAAGCCCCACTTACAGATGGCATCTGGAGCCCTCTCAATGATTCTGCGAGCTATCTAATACCTTATAATAAAGTCTTCCTGCCTAAACTAATTATAAAAAACGTTGCTCCCTGCAACAAAACCCTAACTGATGCACCATACTTTTCATAACGAATGAATTCACTCTCCTGACATCTCCTCAACAATCTGTCACCTGCTTTACCTTGATAGGTTCTCCATGGGGAGACATGACCTCATCAGAAAGTTCCATCATCTTCAGGGCCATCAGTGCTATCTGAACAGCATGGGTGTCGCTTTCTTTGTGTAGCCCTCCAGCAACACAATATGCATCGCCGATGGTCTCCACCTAGACATAACACATTTTCCACGTTATAAATAGAAGTTGAGGGAGGATCAGAGCATTGCATCACACAGCAGAAAGCTGTGCTCAGGCCTTCCCTGGAAAATCAGGCTAAATGGCATACTCTCGGAAATGGCTTTCTTCGCCAAGGTGAATTCAAAAACCCTTTCAGGGAACTCACACGGTTTAAATCCCTCAGGACACTGCACTGACAGACCGCACAATTCTTTGAACATCCTACCAAGTGACTTCCTTTCCCAGACTTGCCGGTAATTCACCATATCATTTAATCTTTCTTTTTTCCACTATGCAAAATAGCTTTCGAGGAAGCAAATTATGTATTTTGGGTTGACAATAAATCCTTCAAGATATTGGGATGTCTTACTGATTTTATATCCACCTCAGCATAAAAGGGAGTGCGTGGTTTTACGCAGCCACCCCTCAATACACGTCATAGGAATGCAGGAAGACAAAAATGGTCATGAGTGGCACAGATATGGTTTTACTAAAGGATTTTTGGAGTTCTCATAAAATTACAAGCATTTACTTGGACATGATATTCAACCAGGAGCCATAAACAATGGTGCTTGGAAGGTTATGGAAAGGGAAGTTATTGTATAAATTGCAAATGTTCTAATTATCATCATTATGTCATTGTTACAGGTAATTTTTTATTTGTTTGTGATACTGGTTATAATGAGCTAATGCTTAATTTAAAACCACAAATAATCCCCTAAATTATAATAGTTACAATTCCATTCAAATTCTGAGAAACCTTCAAAATTTTCCCTTTTCCCTTCCTTTTTTCAAAACAGAAAGGCATGGAAAACCATTCTACTATGAGAAAATGATGAAGCCCTTACATTTTGTTTCTGAGATTCATTGTGGTCTCTCTTCCTGGTTACCCATGATTTATGCCTTACCTTCACCCCTTGTGCATTTTGTTTCAATTCACTGGCATCCTAGTTATCCCTTAAACAATTGCTATTTCTTTTTTTTTTTGTACGCTGGATGGCAGGGGCCACATATCATTCTTTTTCCATGTGAGTATCCCCTTATTGCAGCATCATTTGCTGAATTTTCATTTGTTTGGTTTTTCATTTGTTTGTTTGCCTGTTTGTTTGGGAAGTGCATGGACTGGGAATCAAACCCGGGTCTCCTGCATGGCAGGTGGGAATTCTACCACCGAACTACCCTTGCACCCCCAATTGCTCTTTCTTTTCTCTGGAAGCCTGCTGATAACCATTTGGCTTGTCCCTCTTTTCCTTTAGTTGCGGCTAAAACATCCCCTTATTAGAAAGGCCTATCCTGACCACTTCTACGAAACAGCATTCACCCCTTGCCCTCACTCTCTTTCCCCTGCTTTAATTTCTTCCCAGATCGCTTATACCAAATGAAGCATTATACATTTACTCATCTGTTTATTGTCTTTCTTTCTTCTAGTACACAGGGGAAAGAATTAAATTCTCTGAGGTCGTCTACCTTGTTCACTCCTATATCACCAGTGTGCAGTAAAGAACCATGAATGAATGGCGAATGAAAGCTGGACGGCAAGACCTCCCATAAGTGTTTTCTTATTATGATAAGAAGTGCTTATCATAATAGCTAATATATTACAGGTATTCAATAAATGTTATTAATTAGGAGAAGCAATGCCCCACCCCTACAGGGGTTGGGTGCCCTCCTACCACCCTGCGCACGTGTGAATGGAAGTGGGCATCTGTCCTGTTGTACTGGAAAGCCAGCCTCTGTCAGTCCATCCTCCTCTTCCCAGCAGCCCCCTTATATGTGCGCTCTTCTCACAAGGAATTGCTTTCTTTATGCCTTTGTCCAGATCCCATGCTATGCAAATGTTAGATGGCCAGTAAATATGTGTCCAATAATGGATAAACGAATACAGAAATAAGCAGAAAAATGACCAAAAGATTGAAAGACAGAGAAAATGAAATTAAATATAGCCCTAGTATGATCAAGGCTCTGGAGCAAATAAGGTTGAAAAATTGCTTGGAAGCCATCATACTCATACATCAGCCTATACCTTCTGTATATCTTAGATTTATTCCATGGTTAACACCCTTTCTTATTTATTTTCATCTGCCTTCAGGAACTTTCATGCAAAATTAGAAGTGTAGAAAAAAAAATGAGGACTGGGATTGAAGGTGAATGTCTAATCAAGCCATGCTGAGTTAATCAGGGGAGCTCTGTGCTGCCGTGCTTGCATTATGGAGCATAATCTCTGAATACTTAATAGGAGCATTTTTTATTTCTACAAGTTGAAAGTTACAAAAGAAGAGGGCTACCTCTTCTGCTAACAATCACAGCAATTGTAAAGGAGCAAAAGACTTCTTTCTCCCAATTCTGAGAGGGGAACATTCTCAAGATAAAAAATGTCTACAAAATAAACATAGTAAATTGCATAAGAGGCCATCAAACTTAAACTAAATGGAGCCAATTAGTTTATCTGTAATTAGGCATGACCTTTTTTTTTTTTTTTTTAACCCGGGAGAATCACAGCTTTGCCTGGAATTTCCTGTTAGAAATTTCAAAAGGGAAGGTTTTATTTCTGGCATCTAAAATGAAATGAGGCAAGAGTTAATTTCTTCCCATAAATAATATCTGTTTCTGCCTTAATAATGTATTTATTTCTTGTTGGGTTAAGCTCTGAAATCCCAGGTTGCTATGTGGCAATTTAAGGTCACATAAGCCATACAAACAAGATGTCTTTATCTTTAATACCAATATCTAAAACAATGCAAAATAATTTAAATCGGTAAAACCTGTTCATCCCAACAAAGCAGGAAAAACATGAAAACTCTTCATCAGCTGTCTTATAAATAGTTACACTTAGAAAATAATGTACTGCAGGGCAGTACAACAATGTCTCAGTGGCAGAATTTTCGCCTGTCATGCCGGAGACCCGGGTTCAATTCCCGGAGCCTGCCCATGCCAAAAAAATTAAAATATAATAATAAAAAAAATGTATTACATATCAAGGACAGTCACAATTGTGTCCCAGTCCAAGAACGATAATTATTATGGTACATGGTAGGCATAATAAATACTGACTGGTTGATGAGTAGCATATATTATCTATCATAATATTTATAACAATCCTGTTCATGAAGATTATGGGAAATAATACATGCTCTTCCTGCACACAAACTCTGTGGGTGGCTATTACTTTCTCTGTTTTGGAACAGAGAATGGTTATTTAACTTGATAAAGCAAGTGAGGTGGAGAACTTGATTTGAAACAAGTCTCTTATTCAAATGTCTCAGTCCTTGGGCTCTCTATGGTAATGCCTTAATTAGCTGGCTTCGATATCCAGGAACTGGCCACGCAATTATCAAGTTACTCATGTATTGAACTAATCTACTTAAAGATAATTTTTATAATCCTCATTGTTATTTACTTTTACAAATGCAAAGGATGAACTTTCCCTGTATAGGTCTCATACCTTGAATTGTTTTAGGCTTAGTAATTCAACTCCATTTCTACAGTAGAGTGTCAGATGCATACGTCTCTTAAACAACCCTTACATAGTTCCTAAATCTCATCCTTCTCTCTGCTATGATCCCTTCACCATATGCTCATTCTTTGAGAAGACAACGTGGCCATCCTTTCATGGAACAATAATTTCTCTATTTCTGAGCAGATTCAGAGTTATTTCTGGCCAAAGAACACCCACATGATTAATGGACTCTGCCTGCTCCCAGGATGCGGGTTGCAGGATCCTGCAGAGAAGACCTTGTGTTTGCATTGTAATTCAGCTCCTGCATGAGTGCTTTTGCTCAGTGACTTTTGCCTGTAAAAGAGCTACTTCCCTGCAATCCCCTACCTTGTAGACGTCCAACTCTCCACACTGCTGGTCAAAGCGGGTGTAGAGTGCATTGAGCATGGTGATGACCTGCAAAGGTGAGCACTGGGAGCAGATGGCCGTGAATCCCACAATGTCCGAGAAAAGCATGGTGACATTCCTGAACTTCTTGGCTTGCACTACTTGTCCTTGCCACAACTGCTGAGCAACCTCGCTGGGAAATATAGAGCACAGAAGATCTACCGTCTTCTTCTTCTCCTCCTCCAGGGCTTGGTGGGCTTGCTCAAGGGTGGCCTTGAGCTTCCCCAGCCTCTTTTTCAGGCCATCTTGGGCTCTGGCTTGTTCTCCAATCAAGACCACATCCCTCAGCGCATTGTGAATTGGAATGTCTGACAGGTAGAGTCCTCGGCCGGTAAAATCTTCTAATCTGTCCACACAGGGTGACCCCAGGAACAAGACGGCACTGGACTCAATGATGTAGATCATTTGGCCTTTGAGGTCCATGACCTGTGAAGCAAAGGAGAATGTATTGCTGTATAGTTAAGTTGCCAGCACTTTTCTGAGACAAAGGAGACAAAGGAGATGGAGGGATAATCCCTTTGCATTTAAACACTATTTTTTCAACCTGCTGAAAAAGAACAACATGCTTCCTTATTGTTCCAAGTTGCTATAAGTTCTAAAATGCATGCCGGATTTGAAGAATATATTGGGATACTGCTACACTGAAATAATGATTTGCAAAGATCTATAGCTTGCAAAAAATTCTTGCATCAAGGTGTACGATGCTGCTGCTGTTAAACTACATCATTTTGATACTCTCCTTTTGGTTTATCTGGAGTTATATTTTTGGTATATTTTGGGACACTTGTGAAAATTAACTTTTTCTTCTTACTCTTTTATTTTTTTTTCTTTCTTTTTTTAATCTTCTCCTCTTTTTAACGTGCTTTTTTCCTTCTCCTCACTTCTCTCCTAAACTAGTTGTTCCACCTGGCAGGTATGGAGGGGTTAAAAGCCTCCAAATATAAGATTTTTTTGTTCTGAGTTTTATTTTTCAGTTAGAAACAGCCCCATCCACACACACACACACACACACACACACACACACACACACACCTCAAGCTATCTTTTGTAGACTATTATTTATCCAGGGATTTAGCATCAGATCTTACAAAACACATAACCCCCCTATTTAGACTCTGCCTTAAGCATGTAACTAACACTGCCCTTCACAACACAGACAGATGAACAACCCAGCAGACAGACAGGACTGTTAACAAAGGAGGCCTCCAGACAGATGCCTCTTCAAATGAAGGTCTTCAATCCCAAGAAAACATGCTTGCATGAGTGTAGAACAAATATATGGATGCAAGCGTTCACTGCAGCAAAAAGTGAGAAGCCCAAATGCCCTTTAATAAGGGTGTCAGAGACTCAATTACGTGTCCCAGAAAACATCTTAATCTTAATCCATTCCTGCAGGTGTGAACCCAGTGTAAATAAGACCTCTTGATGAGGTTATTTTAAGTCGAGGTGTGACCAACAGAATCAGGATGGATCTTAATCCTATCACTGGAGGCTTTATAAACACAGCCACACAGAGAAGAGTCACTGAAAGCAGTGGGAAGTAAAGGGAACCTAGAGAAAAAGAGAAGACACTGTCATGGGCACTGCCATGTAAAAGTAAATCCAAGGACCAAGGCTTGCAGGCAGCCAGCTCCATAATGTCACAGTCTTCAGGGAAAAAGCACTGCCTTGCTGACAACTAGATTTTGGACTCTCCCAGCCTCAAAATCATAAGCCAATAAATTCCCTTTGTTTAACCAATTCGTACGGTATTTGTTTAAGCATTTAGTTAACTAATACAGCAGACTGGTTTAATTAGGGTACAATCATACAGAGAATATGACAAAAACTTTAACCAATGAGGTAGAATTACTTCTAAACATGCAAGGATGCCCAAATACATAGGTTAGTGAAAACAGAAAGTTGTAAAATGTACAACTAATATTTTAGAATTTTTTATTTTGCTGCAATGAACATATTCAACTGTTACCCAATTTTAAAATTCAGGTTTGTTATTTTTATGATGAGAAAAACAAAGATAACACTGTTTTCATTTTTTGGAACAAACAGTGTTTTTGCTAGAGTCATGTGGGTCTAAAAGTTATTTACACTTTTAAATGGCTCTATTAGTTTGCCTGTTCCAGCAACAATGGTTTTAGCAAACTCTTTCCTGAGTCTGAATAATTACCAAAGTTCTCTATCATAAGGCAACAGAATATGCCTTTCCCCCATGTTCAGTAACAATTAAAATCAAATAATTTTTTTTATTTTGTCATTTCTATTAAAACCTGAGTAAAACTCCACGTAGACGCTTCCTATAAGAAACAAGTCATTTGTTGTTTGCTTTTGTAAAACAATGCCTCTTATTATTCCAAATTAAGTAAATTATCTGATGGCTAAAGACATACTTTATATAAATATTTACTTAATATATAGTTATATAATACGCCATAGGGTTTTGAAAGATGGAATGCATTCAACAAATATTTGTTGAAGCAATGAATGAAGTAAGCCAAAGAATGCCATAAGGATTCTGTTTTAAATGTATTCTAGCCTTAAAATAATTTTAGCATTGTTTTAAACATAAATGTTTTATCAAAGCATTTTGCACTTTTTTTTAATTGTGATGCATGCATTTTTGCCTTTTTCTTTCCAATCCTTAAACAGGAACACACAGATTTCATAAAAATCCCCAATTAATACTATATCTTTTCCTTACCCTTGAAGACTTCTTCATGGAGTTGTCCCATCTCCTCACTCGTACAACAAACTGCAAATTCACCATAGTTAGGATCCCACTAAACGTCTGGTTGATTTTGGGAGTAAGGATTTCAAAGTATTCTTCGAAACTGGGCTTTCCTTGAAAGTCTCTCCTGTTCATCAGCCTTCTAATGCCATTGCCAAATTGCAGAATCGTCATATCTTTGTCAAACATGAAGTGGAACGGAAATGTCTTACAGAAGAGAGATGCGGGAATCACCAGAGAGGACTGCGGTCTGCCAGGGGCCAAGGAAGGTCTGGTGCTTTGGATGTGGACAGAATATAACAAATAGGGCTGAGGGA
Source organism: Tamandua tetradactyla (assembly GCF_023851605.1). NCBI lineage: Eukaryota > Metazoa > Chordata > Mammalia > Pilosa > Myrmecophagidae > Tamandua > Tamandua tetradactyla. The sequence continues at coordinate 11,183,600 of NC_135348.1, forward strand.
CAAACTCACTGCAATCGTGGCTGAAGCAGGGAGGTACCGACGATACTTCCACTTCAGTTTCGTACAGTATGTGAGCGGCTGCCTTAATGATGCCTGGGAGAATCAGGGACGTGGTTCTTTTAGGAAAGAAATAGTAAACGTTTAAGAAATTGTGATCTTTATCAAGGCATAGAATGGAGGCATCATCGAGCCTGCCCCGCTTCTCTGCTTCTTGGCAATGGCTGCTCTGCTTCAGAAGGGTACTGAAGCTGTTTAAAAAATCTTTAAGGCTTCCTCCAACCACAGATAGGGTATGTTCATCTTCCTCATAACATATTTTAAAAAGCTCTTCACCCACAGATTCTTTGATGAGCTCCACCGGAACTCCTGAAAATATATAACACAAAGTCTGCCGTATTAAATATGTCATCTGATAGAGCCGTGGTTGTTGCTATTTTCAACCAATGCTTTATTTACGATAGACAGTTCTCTTTCTATCTGCTAACAAGAGTTCCAAACAAAATTCAGCATGTTTATTAAAATTTGCTCCACACAATAGCTTCTAAAATTCTGGCAATGCTCATTGAAATAAAAATCTCAAGTCGGTGAATTTAAAGAGAATGATCAGCTAAGGACAATGTGAAATTTCTGCTCTCCTTTAAATTTAAAATAAAATTTGGAATTCTAGGATCAAGTCCACTTTAGGAAAAGCACTCCTATCTCTCTGTTAACAGTAGAATATGTACATTTTCATTATGGGGCACTGCCCCCTCGGAGGACCTCCAGCAGTGTAAGAGTTAACTGCCAAAATTAAATAAAAATCACTGGTTCTGAAACTCAAACTTGTCACTTTTCTCTAGACAAGATTACAACTTTAAAAACAGCTTTCATGCTGTTCGGTGTTACCTGAATGGAATATCTTATTTCTACTGTTTCCTCTTCCCTAACCCTCCTTTACTCTTTAATTTCTACATATCACATTTGCTCATTTGTAAGACAGGAAAACAACAGTTCCCTCATCCCAGTACAGTTGTGATGTGTGGGAATCATGCTTAGCATAGTGCCACATTCCTAGGAAAAGCTCAATAGAAGTAAGCTATTATTTAACATTTTGTGCTTTTAGAAATATGTAAGCATGGACTCAAGCTTTTAAAAAGAGAGTATGACAAAGTCACTCATCTACTTTTCCCCCAACTAATTATTAATGTGAAAACAATGTTATCACATTGGATAATGCAACTCTTTCCTTTGACTGCTACAAACTTTAAAAAAATCTTTATACCTACTCTGTTGATAGAATTTCTCATGCATAAATGAGGAGCACACAGATTCAAGTTCAAAGCTTGTGAATGTTTATAAGTCAGATTCCCATCCAGCCTTATTTACATGTCAAAAAATCATTATAAGAAGAGGAAATATTTTAGGTCAAACCAAAATATACAGTATTAAAGAGCGTTACTGTTAATATATACCATGCTTAATAGTAAACATTTCATACTGCGGTCATAACAAATAAATATGAATATTTTAGGAGAAAATATTAGTTCTGCAGGTGTTAGATGTACATCCAATTACGTATACTTAAACAATGCTATTACCTGCTGCAATTGCATGGTCTGCAATTATTTTTTCAAAGTCTTCTCTTTCCAAAGATTTCCTGGAAATATTTCAAAATCTTAAATTATAAACAGATAACTCTAAAACTTCAGATTATAACATAAGAAATGATGAAAGATAATCATTTAAATTACCTTTTCTGTAGAGTCACATCTGGACTTTTCAAGTTTATAGGAAAGGAACAAGGACATGTAAAATTCAAAACAATGTTGGAAAACCTCAAAAATATACATGATCTAGAGTTTTTCATCATTTTTTATGAAGCATATTTATCATTTAAGTTGCATTTACACAGACCAATACTAAAGAAGTTTGCACTGGCCGGGCATCAGGTGTGTGAAATAGTCAAGAAAAGGTGGGTAATATATCAACCCAAGGTTTTTCTGATAATCCAACCAAAAAGAAAAATCTACATATATATTTCACTTTTTATTATCCTTCTTTTCCTAAAACAAATACCTAGTATTTCTTGTTTTTAAGCTTAGGACCCTCTATGTTTATTGCTCAGTCATCATTACCTTAAACTTATTCTTGACTTTGCATGAAACATTAGTAACTAGTATGGGTTGAATTAAGTCCCTGAAAAAGACATGTTCAAGTATGAACCTCGGATGCCATGAATGTGACTTTATAAGGAAACAGGGTCTTTGAAGATGTTATTAGTTAAGATGAGGTCACGCTGCATTAGAGTGGTCCCTAATCCAATAACACTGATGTCCTTATAAGAATAGGAAAGTTGGACACAGAGAGAGGGGAAAATGCCATGTACAATGTCCGAGGCAGAGAACACTACAGTTTGCCAGCAAGCTGCTGCCCAAAGCCAGGAGAGAGACAAAGAACAGATTCTTCTCTACAGAATTATCAGGAGTGCGGCTCTAGTGAGCCCTTTATTTTGGACTGCCAACCTCCAAAACCGAGGAACAATAAATGTATATTGTTTTAAGTCACCTAGTTTGTGGTACTTTGTTATGGCAGCCCTAGGAAACTAAGAGAGTAACTGAAGAAATTTATTCTTCATTCAATTACTGCACTGTTTCTACAGCATAGAAGCCGCCAACGTAATAGTATACATTTTGATTGATAGAAGCCTCGGGAATTCTGACTTATTAATTCATGCTTGTCTAATTGTTTTATGATGATTTCTGATACTGATGACTGATTATGACCAAATTTGGCAAAATGTTAAAGCATAATAAAAGAGAAGAAAGGCTCTGCTTGTGGCTCAATTTGGCTTTAGACAAACTAGGTTTATAAACAGGCATATATCTGAAATTTTAAATCGATTTCAATAAAATAAGGAACATGTGAAATTTCAGAAGAAAATGTCTTTGAGATGGAAAACTGTTCACTATCCCACTTTACCACATAATGATTTACTATTTATCACTATTTTAAATATCAGGTAGAAGTATTTTCTTATCTAATTTGCTCACGGATCACTTAATGATATTATATCCAGTGTGGATTTAGAGATCTCCAAACCCCTTATTACCTACTTATCTATATTAATCTATCTTTAGATTTGTTTCTTTATCTCATTTAAGCAATGACTTTTCTTCTTTTTTCCTTACAGAATGAGAGCAAGTTTGCTCAGAGAACTTAATGCTGTCTATACCCATTACCCATAATAGGAGGAGTGAGTAAACTTTAGCTGGTACAAACAGTACACAATGCAACTCAAAACTGAGTTCCCGACCCTTACCTTCAAAAGATACAACTGGAAGTAAGCAGAGGCATGCGTGACAGCACCTGAATTGAATGCATGAGCCCGCGTGCGCGCGCACACACACACACACACACACACACCAGCCATGACACCATACATACAATGATGCAATCAACATGCCTCCCCTCCCCCCAGTAAAGAACTTAAGCAAAAGATGTCATGAAGACTGTAAGAAAACTCATTCACTGGAAAAAACACATAGAGCAGGTAGCTGCTATTCCTTTATTCAGGAAGTTTGCTGTTCATTATATTGTATTCTGGTTTTTAAGTCACAGAAGATAATAAGTAGTCTGCAAAAAGGGGTTAGGGCGTGCTCAGCAGTTGGCAAACCCAGAGCAGTAGAAATGCCAGCTGACATGCTGGCAAGAAGGTGGGATGGAAAGGGAAACAAAGAGTAGACTCAGAACTAAAAATGCAAAGCAGAAAGGAGTCATTTAGCATATCAGCAGGTCATCTTAAGGGGAAAAAGTCTGTGATCTTATTTCAACAGGTGAATAATTATCATGAGAGCCAGCATTTTCTCAGCCAATGAATAATTATCATTTAGAGCCAGCATATTCTCTTCAAGAACAAGGAAGCGGTAAAAATATTTAAAGACTTCCAAATAGAACGGTTATTTTTCTTTAAGTTTTGAAATTTTTTAAGGAATTTGTTGTTAGTAACACACCCTAACTGGCTATCTGCATCCAGCTGCAGGAACATTTCAGAACCCAAATGCTCTGAGAATAAATTTTGACTAAATTGACTGCCAAGGTCTTAAGCAGACTGAGACAGTAGCACGGCTAGAATGACGTCCGGATATCTTATCAGCTTGACTGAGAATTTTAGGTCAGAGGCATTCTGGAATGCTTTTCATATCACTCATGTAAACAAAGCCTCCGTCAGACTCATGGACTCACACCCTCTCCTCATGGCCCCTTCTTAGCTTGGTCCTGCTGCCTGCAGTCTGAGACCAGTTAGTCAGCAGGGAAAATGAAGCACAGAAAATTCACAAAGCACATTATCCAATCGTGAGTAGATGATAGCTAAATGAATTTATAAAATATTCCAGACAGTGGTATCCTTTTGCAAACCTGCAAAGTTTGATTCTGCAAATGTGAAGTACTTACTGTTTACAGACGATATAATTCTTGAATTTGGGGGAATCAAAAACAGCATCGATCAAATTATCTGACAACAGCAAATGTGCCAGATATATTTGAATAATTAACTATATCTATCTATCCATATCTATCTGATACTTTAAAAATCAAATATATATATATACACACATACACACAAAGCCTGTAAAGACTTAAGAAATTTTCAAAGACAGAATAAGGAAAAAGGTAGAAATAGAACTGCTACTCAGCCAGTGCACACCAGTATGAGCACACTGGAAATGAAAAGGCTGAAACAGTTCTGCTGCTGTCTCAGGGCCCAGGTGTACCCTCTTACCCCCAGACCCTTCCACTTTCTCCTGAACTAACACCTAATGCTTTAACAGTGGTTGAGGTGCGTGTGTAGGATGGTGGAGGGAGGGGGTATGGTTGGAGGTGGGGGAGGGCAGGGCACTGAGACCCAGTTCCAACTTTTTGGCAGCATCTTTACAGTAAGGAATCTGTTCTGATGGTTTAATATCCATATCTTACCTGTTAAATATCTTGAGGTCACCCCTTAGTATAAAATAATAGGCCTTATAAGAGCTTGTAAAAAGCAGCAGCAAATGGTAACATGGTTAAGATCATGTCGACGAAAAAATCCCAGGTGTATAATCCTAAATATTTCATATAAGCCTGAGATTAATCATCTAAAAAATGGGAAAAACAAATGCCCTCACTTTCAGATTAGTGACAGCTAAAACACTTATTCTAGTTTCTACCATATCAGAATGAGTCAATACATGTTGAAACATTCAATGACTGTTGGCTTATGTGGGAGAGATGTTAGTAATTGAATAGCAGGTTAAGTTTGGTTTAAACAACTAAAGTGATTCAACTTACCTGCTTTCTTTTATTCTATGTTTTGTCAGTGCTCGCTGAAGTGCAAGGTTCAGCCGATCAAGCTAAAAATCAAAAAGAAAAGTTTTAAACACTCCCGCTAAATAATAATTTATTTGAAGGTACATATTTAAAATTAGTCCTGAAAGTTTCCTATGAAGAAGCAGAAACATTATTTACTTTAAAGATAAGTAAGTATAATCAATTTACACTTTGGAATCTGGGACTGTTTTCCTATGAGCTTTTCAAACTCAAAAGAAGCAAGGAACTCAGACTTGGTTTGCACATGTGTTCTGGTCCACAGGATTTGCCTTTGATGGGGAGCCTAATTGAGGACTACAAAACAGAGTCAAGTTCAGTGAGAATCCAAACAAAAGACTGCAGTTTGGTAATGCAGGTCTGCAAAGAAGGAATCTCTGTGCCAGGAAAGCCCCTTGGATGCACTGCCCAATACTTCAATCTCAGAATGGCTCAAGCTAAACAACTACTGTTCTTTTCACAAGTTCTATCCTTGACACCCAATGAGTTGCCAATTCTTAATTGTACATCCCCATTTATGTTTCACGTATCATTTCCATCTTCTGGCGTAAAAAATTCTGTCTATACAAAGTCTATAACTCCCCTCTTTCTTTAATCTTTTAAATCCAATCTGTCACCAATATCGGTTGACTGTTTATTTGAAACAAGCCTTGGATTTATTCTAAGTTGCATAGATTTCCTTTCTGTAAACAAATATACTAGTCATTAAAGTTTTTAAAACTCTCCTTTGTCGATTTCTGAGTATTTCATGAGTTTTTCCCTTTGTAAGATACTTGTATGTAGTTTACATAATTATAACTTAATAACTAGTTAACTATTGATCTTTTAACAATTAACAATTAATTCTTCTAATTGTTAAGTGGAAAATAAGCAGTTATTTTTTTGCATTTCATAAAAAAGTGTACATATATATGTGCATATATAAAACTATTGATTCTTTCTGTTGTATATGCAGAGAAAAAGAAAGACTTTTCTGGCTATTTTCCAAATTGGGGAAGTTTATTTTTCCTTAAGAGCTATTTATAGTGCCCTTAGAATTTCCACTGTTCTCACTGTCAAATGCATCAATGCATTTAAGACAAATGCAGCAAGATTCTGTTTTAATGAAATGAGTTATGAAAAGGATTTAGGGTTTTAAAAGTATATACACATATATCTTAGAAAAGAAATTTAAAATTTATTGAAATAAATGAAATTGCTGTGCTGGAGAATAATGAATGAAACCTTACAGTTAAAATGTAGAACAATTTTTATGGTTGTTAAGTATGGAGAAAGAGGATACACCCATCACCAATTAAAAGAAGGGCTGGCAGGAGACGTATCCAGCAGCTGGATTCTGGATCCCGGTCCAAAAGCCAACAGGTCCCGGTGGCTTTTGTGATGGCAAAGTGTCCAGGGAGGAACACATGGGCATGCTTCTTATCAGTCTTTCACATCCAGAGAAGGAAAGTAACATTAAATTGGTGAGAAGTAAATAAGCTAGATCAGCCAGAGCACTTGAAAAGTATAAATGTCTCAAGCATCTTTTCCTTGATAAAAAGTAACAAAATGCAACAGAGTAACAGTGTACTTGAAAACCAAGAAATGATGCACTGTTATGGATTGTCTTCATTCTGCAAACATATTCATACGGGGAAAAAGGTCCTTAGTAAAATGGAGCTCTGCCCTTGTGCATGAACTATTAGTTTTTCTTCCTAGCATTTTCAACCTGATTTTGTCCTAATCATGTCTCTTCTGCTAGAACAGAAGCTCCACAGGGGCAGGGAATGCCTGTTTTATTCAGCACTGCAGGCTCAGCACCTAGGACAGTACCTTGCTAGGCGTGATGCTCAATACATAATTGCTGAATTAATGAATGAGCGAAAGACACTCCCTCTATAAGCTATCCACACTCTTGAAGGCATAATGTATAAACATTTATCAGTGAGGTGAGAAAGATGGTGCTGAGGTAGTACTCTGTTACGTTTCTTCCAATATAAAACAAATTCTTTATTCCCAGGGCTATTAGAGGCAACATTTTCCTTCTTCTTAACTTTCTGATTAGAATATCAGGTGGACTATATGTTTTCCACTCAAGATCCTTCTTGGATTTTCATTTCCTCCCCACTGTCACCAAGAACTTCCCTTTCTAATCCTTTCCTCCTGACAACAAAACCACTGTGAAGAGAAACCATCCTTCCTCCAGCTGCTGAGTTTGGTGGACATGTATTCCTGGCTTCTTGTTTTTGAAGCAGAATTAGTTTTCAAAAAGAAAAGAGGACTGAAGTCCTAAGGAGGCATTAGTAACATACTTGAGTGATATTATGGGTTAACAGACTTTTGTAGAAAACTATTTTCACCTAATACCATTGTTTCTCTGAAAACTGCTGTAATTCATGGTCAAGATTTCACTTTCAGTAACTTCTCAGGGATTCATGAAATAAAATTAACCACTTCAGGACTGCCCTTGGGGGAATCAGGATACTCTATATCCCAACAACTCTGTATACTGATTTTTGGTTTAGTTCATGTAGGTCTAAATCCAATATTTCCTTCGCAATTAACCCCCTATAATTCCACATAGTTAACTATTGTGTAATGTTTTTTTAAGTTACCCAGCACCGAAATCCTCTCCATTTGGGAAAGCCTCAGTCTTGAGTTTCGGAGGAAGGAGTTCGAGCTCCTGCCAAGGTGCCTGCGGTAGGACCCCAATTAGGTGCCTGTAAACCTATCTCTGGTTCCTGCTCATTTTCTGAGCCTAGTTCTCCAGCCTGGCTCTTGACTCTGTGAGCTTTCTGATATATCACCTAGCAACTGATTGTTTTTATTGTTGTTGTTTAATAAGTCAGTGTTGGGGTTTACTGACTGCAACTAAAAGCCTTAACTGATAACACGGCAAACACACACACACACACACGCTAACTACTTATTGTTGCAGCTGCCATCCTTGGATTGTAGAGAATCATGGATCATGGAATTTCTGACTCATAGAAAGGGCACTTGTCGCCTAAAAGTAAATATTAAATATGGTGCTGTTCTTAAGTCTGTTTCTCTTCACTTAACAATTATCTTGTGGCTTGGTAAGGTATACATATGCACTCACTGTTAAAAAATATTTCTTCGCACAAATATACCACCCAACAAATACTTTAGGAATAACTGCTATTTGATGCAATCGTACTGGAAGCACTATGATGTTTGAATTTTATTTGCATGGCTTATGGATGCATTGCAATTTCAGTTGACTTTTACTTTTCCACAGTTTTTAATGTTATCAAAACTAAACCGGGCGATGCGACAGTGGCTCAGTGACAGAACTCCTGCGTGCCATGCTGGAGACCCAGGTTCGATTCCCAGAGCCTGTCCACGCAAAAAAAAAAAACAGGCAATACTATAAATTTAGGGTGCATGGGTGGTTCAGTGGTAGCATTCTCGCCTGCTAAGCCAGAGACCCAGGGTAGATTCCAGGAGCCTGCCCATGACAAACAAAACAAACTAAACCAAGACAATTTGAATTCATAAGGGCAAACTGTAAGAATAAACCCTTTTTTTTTGGACACCCCCTTCTTTTGAACCCAATATTCTAGAACATATCTAGAAATCTCACAATTTTCTTCAGAATTTCTTAGCCTCACTAGGTCTTTGATTTGGGGTAATATTTATGTAAGCATATCCAGGTTGACTAATTCAGTTTAGGTAGCAGATTACGATTTGCTGCAAACTGTGGCTAATACCTCACTGCAAACTCCTTAAAGATTATAGAATTATTGGAGAGGAATATCCAGAAAAATAAGAAAATAATATAGCAGAAGGGACAATGAATTAAGAATCAGATGCAGAAATGTTTCTCTTTCCCCAGCTATCTATTCTACTTTAAGCAAATGACCTAACTTTGTGTACTTTATAATTTCTTCAAATAAACATAATCAATTTGCATTAGATGCTCAATAATATAGTTTTAAACTCTACTATTTTACTACTCTAGAATGCCATCTCCCATTCTAAGTTTGCTAATGATAATAAATTGCAATACTTCCTCCCCAAAACAAAATATAATTCAAAAGTTAAAACTGATTATCTCAATCAAGAACTATGATGTTATCAAATGTTATTTTCAGTCTTTTCCTTGGGATTATTGATAGCATTGAAATAAAAAATAGGCTAAGTATTAAACCTATCATTTAGAAAAAATCAATTTAAAATCTATTTATCAAAGAGAAGTAGATATTTGGCCATTTGGTAGCATAATCTAGATTGGCTGCTACAGAGTCCAGATGTGCCCAACACTGGGACATTTACTGTCAAAAGGCAAATGACCTCAGTTGGAGAGTAGTTCTAACCACTAATGCCAAACATATTCCTTCCAACACCTAGAATTTCTACATCCATGCCCCAACTGTTACATGGAACTGAAGTTAAATCTTCATAATTAGTGTTGTGAGCTCATAATCAAACAGTGCAGGTCATTCCAAATAAAGAAAAAATAAAATGTAATTTATATTTGGTGTAAGGAATGTTTTTAGGAGACTTCAACATGTACATGACTTCTACTGTAGGAGATCAAAATCTATGAAACAAAATAATGAAGCCAACGTGATAAAGACAGAACTCAGGGAAAGCACGAAAGCTTTCCAGCTTCCCATTATCACCATCTGTTCATCTCTGAGCGTCTCACTCTTTCCTTAGAAATGAGAGCACCAACCGTTTCCCAGACTGTGAGGGAAACCAATTCCCTGGCAAAGTCCACAGCTTTCAGCCCAGCCAAAGTTGGCTGTCTAGGAAAGGAAGTGGGGGAAGGATAATTAAATATTGTGCCATGCACAAATCAGAGGACTGGTGTTGAGTCCATTTAAAACTATCAATGTATTATGAGAGCCATAATCTGACTATATAAACATCCAACCTGAGAGATTAAGGGAATTTACAAAGCATGGCATGTGCTCACCAATACAGAAAAGAAGAAAGCATGAAGATTTTCAGCTGTTCTCTTTAGCCCTGCAGAGGTAAGAGGAACTCTCTGTGTGTCCCCTCTACTCCTAAGACCCCTGACCTATTTAGGTACATGCCAGGTTCCCAAGGTATTCTTAGCAGTGGAATGACAGAAGTTGCTCCAGACTCCAACGTGACTCTGTGCCACACAGTTTCCAGGGCTGCATCAAGCAGTGTTAGAGCCTGTGTGATCGTGAAAACCTTGTGTCTGACACTCCTTTCATCTATGGTATGGACAGATGAGCAAAACATATGGATTAAAAATAAATAAATAATAGCGGGAACAAATGTTAAAATTATATATATATATATATATATATAGGATAGATAGAAATACTATCAATGAGAGGGAGGGGCAAGGGATATCGTGTGTATGAGTTTTTTCTTTTCTCTTTTTATTTCTTTTACTGGAGTGATGCGAATGTTCTAAGAAATGATCATAGTGATGAATATACAACAACGAGATGATATTGTGAGCCACTGATTGTACACCACGTGTGGAATGTTTGTATGCTAAGAATGCACGTGCTTGTACGTTGTTGTATCAATAAAAATTTGTAAAAAAAAAAGTTGATTGTGATGATAAAAAAAAATATTTAATTCCTTCTAGCCTCCTATATCCTGGAAGGAAAATTCTGAGAGGATGGTATGGTAGCCCAAGACATACTCTGGGATCTGTCCTGTAACTACTTGTTGAAGAGTGCTTTGAAAACTATTGCTATTTTCTTTCTTTGCTTTGTATATATGTTATACAACAAAAAAGTTAAAAAAAAAAAAAGAAATGTCAGAGCTAATAGCACGTGGATGCTGAAAACCAGGGACCCATAACTCTGACCCACAGGAGTGGGTCCAACGTAACGTGAGTGGAAACGAGAGACTCCGAGCCAGCAGGGAAGGGAGGTTCAGACCTCAGAAAATTGGTAGGGCATATATGATGTTCTCTGGAATCAGAAGAGAAAAACCAGACAGAAAAATAAGTTCTTTTTCAATGAGTCTAATTTAAAAATAATGATAGCTAGCAATTACTAAGTATTTATGTATTTAGGGGCATTCCATGGATTACTCAAGCACTACTCATTAGAAGTCTAGAAGATGGGGGCTGTCATTATTTTCATTTTACTCATGAGGAATTGAGGCTAAGAGGGGTTAAGTAGTTGCTCAAAGTGATAAATCTTGTCAGAGTGAAGGATCCTTCTGAAAAGTATTCAAGATCTTAAACATTTTAAAATTAAACATGACGTAGGGACATGGCTGATTTAAAGGAAAGTTTTCATATATTTCTAGGAAACAGTCAACATTTACAATAACCTTTAGAGTGAGAAAGCAAGTGCTCACATTTACCAATTTCGAAATACTGGTAAAATCTCCAAAGGGCAAGAACTCACCTCTGGGAAAATCAGTTTGCAAATACTCTCTGCCAAAGTGTGAAGATATACTCGGCTCCTACTTGTTTTTCTTTGAGGAAGATTTCCTTGTACCATCTTCTCAGGAACATCTTGGCAGATGGGCAGAGTTGCTTTGCAGCTCTCTGAGCTTCCTGTTACCTCCTCTGCTGGCTCTCTGGGAACCTGACCTGGTGTCAGCAAGGAGAAGGGACACTCCCCAGTGATCTTGAGATCCTTCAGTTTGGTGCAGAACATGGTGTTGCTGATGTTTTGACCTGTGCAGATGTCCTGATGAGCTACTCCTCTTCGCTGCAACTAACAAATAGAAGTCACTATCAGATCAAGGACACTGGTGACTGGGGAGTCTTTGGGGAATAGAAAATCAGTAAAGAAAGAGGAATGGCTCTTTATACACTCATGAAAGCAGATAAAGACAGGTGTACAAGCAAAAACCATATGTTTGAATGTCTTTTTTTTTTTGGGGGGGGGGGGGGGGTGCATGGTCCGGGAATTGAACTCAGGTCTACCTCATGAAAAGCAAACATTCTACCACTGAACCACCCATGCACTCACTGAATATCATTTTTATAAACAGAAAATTCTGGTGGAAATGTGAATCATAAAACAAATCCAACATTTGGGTAAAGATAATTAATATGTGTCATTTTAGTAAAATATTTAATACTCAACATTATTTAAATAGAATGCAATTTTCTCAAAATTGACCTTAAACCAAACTGCTGATTTCCATTTTTATAACGCTTTTGGTCTGGTTTGATTCCACAGAAGTGGAACACTTCGGTTTTGTACAGAAGTCAAGTCTTAATCTATACTTAAGTAGTGCTGGTACTATTATTCTCTTTGGGTTTGTTTTACTTTCTGAAAAATCAAAATAATATAAATCAATGCCTCCTAAATATATCTAAAGGAAAAAATACATATGATGATGCCTAGGCAAGTTTTCACATCTAAAACACTTACTTCTAGATCAAAAATCACTTCAATTGAGATTTGTTATAGAAGTAAGGACCCATCTCAGAAGCTAGGCTTCTTTTTAATGTTACCAACAAAAATTAATAATAATAATTTTTTTTAAAAAACATGTCCTTTCTCTGGTCTCTGGATCCCATTGTAAACAACTCAGGATAAACCTAGCAAGCCTCTCTGATGTTTACTGTTCTTGGCCAAATGATTATGCCCAGTTGTCTGGTCAGGCAAGCATTGGCCTGACAGTTGCTACAGGGATATTTCACGGCTGTTTGATTAAATCATCAGTCAGATGATCACATCTGTGGCTGATTACGTCTGCGATCAACTAAGGCATGTCCACCACAATGGGATAATCCAATCCATTGAAGACTTTTAAAGAAGAAGAGAGACTCTTTCACTGGTTCCTCAGCCAGTGAGTCTCTCCTGTGGAATTTGTCCAGACCCTTCATTAGAGCCTCCAGCTTCACAGCCTGCCCTATGGATTTTGGACTTTTCCATTCCCACAGTTGTGTGAGTCACCTTTATAAATCTCACATCTACAGAGTTCTCCTGTTGGTTCTGTTTTTCTAAAGAACCCTGACTAACACAGCCTCTCTACACAAAGGCTGCTGAAATCATGCACGTTGCCAAACAGGCATATTTTCCCTTGTATTTTTGCTTTTGTTGATGTTATGGTTATGAATTCTATCACAGGTCTAAAGCCATTTATCATTGGTTATTTGTCACTGGAATAGTCTAGTTGTGAACTCAGCTTATCAACAGTAATAATGATCTTGATTAGTTAGTAGCTATTTTACTCTTAAGAACTCAAAAAACACAAAAAAGAGTGGAAAGGAACCCATGTTTATTGGTCCCCTACTGTGTGCCTGGCACAGTACCGGGGACTCTGCATTTGCATTTAATCATTATAGGAATCATTTAATCCCTACAACAATCATAAGACACGGGAATTATTATTCCCACTTTTGCATATGAGGAGCAGGAGGTACAAAAGTTTAAGTCACTTTTCCTCATTTGAAATGCTAGAAAAGTAAAGAGCTAGCTCAAATATAGGTCCAGCTGACCCCAAAGCCAGTGTGTTTTCTAATACCCCTAACTCGCATTACCTAGTTAGAATGGCTTCCAAATCATCAAATTTAGCATATCAACTAAGATTCATTTATCTTGAAGATACTGAAAATTTTGCATTACAAATCAAACCAGAACTTAATTTTCCTTATCACTGGCTGGCAGTGTTTGTATCATCCAGGATACAGCCTCATATTTTAGTCTTCAGAAGTAGAGTCTAATTATTTTCTTTTCTTGTTCTGTGTTCCTCAATGTCCTTAAAATTTTCCCAATATGTATAAGCAATAGCCCACAATTTACCACAGATACCTTGTCTAGTAAATTTAGTACAATGGAAAATTCGCTTTCTGAACTGGAGCAAATAAGCAACGTAAATTCAACATGTGACAGGGCTGGGATGGCATGGGACACAGGTACTGGATTAGAGACATCGAAGAGCCAGGAGCAGATACCAGTATTCTGTGGCTTAAAGCCATTCTCAAAGTCTATAATGATTATGTAATTTATGAATTTTCAAGAAGGCACAAAGGAAGACAGAATATATTCATGAACAGAGGGCATGTTCTGCCAGCACACACACAGGCTGTCCATCTCAGCAGCTCCCAAAACAAATATGGTGAGAAGGGAAAACGGTGCCATGGATTCTGAAAAATCGAAAACTTGAGAGCTTCTTAACATGGGTTCAACTATGTGTCTTTCAAGACTAAAATTGCAAAAATATCTGTTCCCAAGTCGTGACTGTATCTTATTATATCTCTATTACCATCAATGAATTTCTGTCCTGATTTCTGATTTAGTTCAGCGTTTAGCAACTTTTTTCTGTTACAGAGCCAGAGAGCAGATAATTTCAGCTTGGCAGGCTATATGGTCTCTATCACAATTACTGAAGTCTGCCATTGTAACATGAAAACTACACAATATTTAACGGTATTCAAAGCCACGTACAAAATGTAAACAAGTGGACAAGGATGCCTTCCAATAAAGTATTATATATAAAAATAGGCATGGGCCAGATTTGGTCTACCTGCCACAATTTTCTGACCCCTGGCTGTAAAAAGCTGAATAAGTTAAACAAATCATTTTAATCTAAATGTAATTTTGAATATGGGGCCGGAGTCAATCGCTTGTCTTCTCTACCCATACTCTCCCAAAACAACAGCCTATGTGGTCTGATGGTTTTTCCACAACTTGAAAGTAATCAAAAAGAGTGCAGCAGATAATATTAACAACTATTAATTTATAAAAATTTTACCACTATTTTATATTAATGTTCAGGAAGAAATGAGTGATTAACTCTGCAGTGGTGAGAATAATATTCCAGCTATTGGCCTCTTATTAATAATGAGGATGCACTGTTGTCCGGATTAGGGGACTCCCCATCATTTAAATTCCAGAATTCAATTGTAATAACCAAATGCCATGGTTTCAGTTATATCAAAATATAATAACTATCAGAAGAAAGAAATCAAAACAAAGAATAAAAGAAGAAGGCAATAAGAAGGAGGAGATTATAGATTTGATCAGATGAAGGTATAGAAGTGGTTTTTAATAAGTTTTTCTGGGACACACTTGAATTTTAGCATTGGAGGTAAGAGTTTGACTTAAAATAGTTAAGGATAAATCTTACTCTCACTCAACCTCGATTTCAGCCCTGGTCTTGAAATCCAAATAATTTTATTCTCATATCCCTACTTCATCTCACTAAAGAACGACAAAACTGACTATTCAAAACTTCCTTGAAATTCTTTCTGCTCCATTTCCACAGTACTCTAATATCCAGAAAACGTGCTTTACATTGTTCTTTATTAAAACAGAAAGAGGAAACAATCTGCTGATGCTTAATGATCATTAGGCATTTAATCTCATTAAATCACAAGTATAAGCAAACTAATTAGCATTTGCCATTTGTTAAACTGATGAAATTACATTTACACTACAAAACAGATGTACCAAGTGCTGGTACCTTAGAAACCTGCTTGTCTTGTGTTTGCGTTCCAGGGATACAAAATAAGCTCTTCAACTAAACTAGTGATGATTTTCATGTGTAACTTTAGCAGTAACTTGAAAAAGGGTTTGGCCAGTTGCTGAATTCAGGACATAAAGGGTTCTAGGAATGGCAGTGACAAGGTAAGGACAAAACTACATTAAAATAACAAACTCAATGACAAGTTTTGGCAAGCAATAGGACACATGTTCTTAGGCACTCGGAAAACTACTTGCCATCCCCAAAAGCTGATGATTAAACACCCTCCAAATCTACTGAATGCTCTCGCTTGTACTAGCTAGGGATTAGTTATGCTGTGGTGAGAGTAATACCCCAGCTGTTGGCCTCTTCTGAGTCACGAGGATGCTTTGACATACAGGTAAGGAGATGCTCCATCACTTAAATTCCAGAATCTCATTTTCTACATGACCCAAAGGAAACAACTCATAGGTATGGTTTGACACAAAGTATTTGTTTTGTGGCTGCAGGTCTTAACAAGCAGATTTCAATTTAGAAATGGAGGCAAAAAGCCTAAAAGTATTAAGTCTTCAATACAAAAACAAATAGCTTTATCTGATATTCAATATCAGATTAGGATCTAAACATACCAACTCCTATGTTAGAGTTTTAAGATCAAATTCCAAAGTCCAGATTTTTAAAAATAGCTGAGATGATAGAACTTAAAAACAAAGGACTTGGTAAAGATATCATTTTGGCACGTCCCAGTACATACACTGAGTCAGATTTCATAATCAAAATATCTTCTCCTAATTATTTAACATAATAGATTGCTTCCAGGGTATGATTTGGACATTTTCATAACCAAATTAAGGAGACCAGCTTAATATAAGGGAACACTAATGGAAATCTAGAAAGTTTTCATTCCTCAAAATGAATGACACGACAAAAATATTACATAAAATCCCATAAATCAGCCTTTTAAAATGTGTTTCCTTTTACTTTGCAGGAGGAAATATTTATAGAACTTTTATCTAGGATGTTTCAGGAAAGCCTAACAAAGTAGAGGAAAAAATAATGAGGATGGTCAAGTCTCTCCAGTACTAAAGAATGCTCTCTATCACAATTACTACTCAGCAGTAGCATGACGCTGGACAAGTTTCTTAACTTCACTGAGCTTGTCACCTCACCCATAAAATGATGAAAAAGAGTTCCATAAAAGATCAGAGAAAATAAACACAAGTGCCTAGCTTTGGGTAGCACTCTTAGCTCCATAATTAAAAAAAAAAAAAAGGCCAGTCTTATACTAAAATCTTAAGTCATTTACCTTTCAAAATATATGATAGCCCTTCTATGAGACCTCTAAGCAACATCTTACAACAGGGACAGAATTAAAACTGATTAATTGCTTTAGAGCAGCCTTTACAATATGAGTCTTGACACATAAAGCCAAATATAAATCTCATTGTATTCTACGAGAGAATCATGCTACGTGAAGTCACTTAACAAACAACTGACAAATCTATTCCATCTTTTCAGAAAGATCCAGTAACGTTTCATACCCGTGGAACTTTTTCTTACAACTCATCAAAGCCTATTTAAGGGAAATCTGATATATATATTAAGAATCTGGTACCTTATAAATATAGAAAATAATCTCTCCCCTAAGAAAATAAATGCACATAAAAAATAAATATATTTATATCAATAGTTAGGGCTTTTAATATTAAATTGCAAAATAACTGAGTTTACAACTTAGCCCAAAGTAGAAAGATTCTAATTTGGTTTTATCTTATGTGATTCCATTAGATAATACACTGCGTGTCAAATTCCTTTCATAAAATATTAAGATAGAACTGGGGGACTATGCTGGGTTTTAAAATCTTTTTTTCCACTCACAAAGCCAAATCTATAGAGCTGGTTTGAAACTGCTGTGCACCCCTGAAAAGCAATGCCTTTTCTTTTTTCCAAAGAGAGAAACAGTTTATTACTAGGTGCGTAGTAGGAAAGCAGATGGCCTAGCGGCCCAAAATCTATCTCCCCAAACTGCAGTAATTCTGATAGTTCTATTAGAGAAAAGATGGGCAGGGTTTAGGAAAATGAGCACAGTGGCCCCAGATGACGTAAATAGAGGTGATCTAATTACTGGGCATGTGCAGACTGATGACATGCTTAGTCACAAAACGTGTACAAGGTATAGGTGACTTGTAGGTTAAAGTTTAAGCTACTGCGCATATCAGGCAGGCCCACTTTGGTTAGATCCAGTCTTGGTTATCAAGATTACTTTAGACTTGGGCTGGATTAGTTCTGGGCTGACCCAAGACCCTTCATTCATGATTTACAAAACTCGAACATTGAAAACTGGATAACATACCAGTTTTCAATGTTAGAAATGAAGATTCGTCACAAGGTTTTTACAATCACAGGGGCAGAGGAAAAGGACTATACAGTCATTACCAGAGGTCAAGGCAGCTGATTACAATAAGGTTTCAGGAATTTCCCTCTATCCACTCCAATATACCAGAAAACAAAAAGGAATATCTATATCATAATGCAGTAATCAAATCATCTCTTAAATCCTGACTACAATTCTACCCTCTCATTTGATAATTATTTTTCAATCTTGAGGGATATCTGGGTGATGACTCTAAATAAAGTCATGTTATTTTAATCCAATTTTGTGGGAGCAAACCTATTGTTCGGTGGAACCTTTTGATTAGCTTGTTTCCATGGAGATGTGATCCCACCCATTCAAGGTGAGTCTTAATCCACCTGCTGAAGTCCTTTAAAGGAGAGACATTTTGGAGAGGGTACAGAGCCAAGAGAAGTTAAGAGAGAAAGAAAACGCCCCAGGAGAAGCCAGAAGGACCCACGGTTGCTGAGAGAACATTCTGAAACGAACCCAGGAGGGAAGGGTCAATAGAGGTCGCCATATGCCTTCCCATGTGACAGAGCCACCCCAGACACCATTGGGCTTTCTTCATTGAAGGTATCCTCTTGTTGATGTCTTAGTTTGGCTATTTTTATGGCCTTAGAAATGTAAATTTGTAATCTAATAAATTCTCTCTGAAAAAGTCAACCCATTTCTAATATATTGCATTCCAGCAGCTTTAGCAAACTGAAACACCTATTATGTAAATTAAGAAAATCTTATGTCATTGGAACACATCTTCTTTTCTATACCTCCATATTATTCCCAATATGGAAACTTCAGAAACCAAAAAAAAAAACACCTTTAAAAACTAAGCTTACATAGAAATGTTGTGATATTTTATTTTCCTACAACACTAAACTGAAAAGTGATTAGTTTTTTTTGTTTTTTGTTTTGGCATGGGCAGGCTCTAGGAATGATTTTTTTTTTTTAATATAAAGTATATTGTGTCCAGTCACTGCTTTTGTAAACTAACTGCTCTTCTCAGTGTTGCTTCAATCTTAACTCTTATTAACTTTTCACTTTCTCAACATTTACTTGAAATTGTAGAAAGTTTCAAGTTGATGGGCAGGGAGAGGTGAGACACTAATCTGATATACTAATTTTCTGATATTTCTGGAGCCAATTTAAGTCACCCAGAGAGCTACCAGACTAAAAACAGGTGACCTAGTGGTTCCTGACAAAAGTGAAGCCTGGAATTTACTGTCACACCCGGGGAACAACTGGATTCAAGGTCACCTTAGACTTGATGAGAAGGAAAGGGTGCCCTGATGAGCACAGAGCTCACCCTGTGTGAGAAGAAATCATATTGTCTGGACTATATTCTGTTACATTGGAAGAGAAGACCCTGGAGTAAGACACAACACTGAACCTCATGATTCTTGCAGACCAGCAGCCTTTGGAACTTTTTCCAAGTTCCTTGTCAAAAACCACCATAAACTAAAAGAGCCATGAAAAGGTAAAACTTGTAAGGACAGGTGGTGGTAGAACCTGATGCAACCTAATCGAGAACAAATTAAACAAGGGGTGCAGACTTAGACACAGAAAAACTAAAACCAAGGAGAACAAAAATAATGGTATCAATGGTGCAGGCTCAGGGAGTGGAGCAGATGTCTACACATCACAGAATACTAGCCATTCAAGGACTCTTTGGAGAAGATGTCAGCAAACTACAGCCCGGGGACTACTGCCTGGTTTTGTACAGCTCATGAGCTAAAAATGATCTTTACTTTATTTAATGGTTGAATAAAAACCAAAAGAAGAAAATTCCCTGACACATGAGCATTACATGAAATTCAAACGTCACTGTCCATAAAAAAAATGTTTCAATGGAACACAATTACACTTTTCCATTTACATATTGTCTATGAATGTTTTAGTTCTGCAATGGCAGAGCTGAATAGTTGCAACAGAGATCGCATGGCCACACAAGCCTTAAATATTTACTGTCTTGCCCTTTATACGATAAGTTCATAGACTCCTGCTTTAAAGGCCACGCCAATTAGGTAATATAGACTATCCCACTTAATTTTCACAATTAATTTTGCACCTGGGAAAGGCTGCAGGGTATATGCACGTGTGTGTACATGCGTTTTAGTATCCTCTACATAAGAAGAATCTGAAACACGGATTAAGTAATTTGTCTTTGGTCACACCGAGTGATGGGTAGAATCTGGAAACCCATTCAGGAACCAAGCCTGTCCAATTAGCCATGGTCTCGCGTGGCCTTCAGAACAAGAAGCTTTTTATATACCATGGTGATTATTCTTCAAGTTCTTCCACGAACAAACATAATCTGAGAAAACTCCAATTAAATTTGATCTGCTTTAAAATAGAGGACAGAAAAAAATGGAAGATCAGGCTGCCAGGCATGTCAATCGAGGGAATGAAACCAAAACACTCAAAACATGCAGGTGGGAGAGACCCTTTCAAGGTCCTGGGGAACTCAGAGGAGACCCCCTTTGTGAAACTTTGCTTTGAGCCTCTCTGGTTTTAGGAATTAAGGAAAAGAAAAGCGACTGCAAAGGCTGTAGGTATCTCCGACATTTAAAAGACCTTTATGGTAAAACAGGAAGAAATTATGGGAAAGTGTGTTTCTTAAAAAAAAAAATTTTTTTTAGGACCCTGGGAAAACAGCTAATACAAATGAAGGAAGACAGTTAGACTGCATATAACGTTGACAGGGATGTATTTTGAACAAGGCCCCCCTCTCATAGGATCACCTACTACCCCTAATCTTGAAGACCAGGGGAAGATAAATTTCTCTGCAGCCCGGCTGGGGGCTCTGACCACAGAGTCGTTAGAGGTCCACAAGCAGTCAGAGACCCTCTCGTGTTCACTGGCCAGCAGCACAACCCTTTCTCATTCATGAAGCAGAAAACAGAAAATTGCCTGTCATCATCACCGATGCTGGGATACAGATCCCCCAGGCTCATGCTGGAACCAGGCCAGCAAAACAATAATAACAATACTAATAACGGCAGCAGCAAATTTAAACACAAATTCAAAGTATTCTGAATGTTTACGTAATGATTAGTTTAGAAGAAATCATTATCATAAATTGCATTTTACCTTCTGAAATATGGTTGGATATCTTCAAAGTGTTAGGTCGGGGGAACGAGGGCACTGCAACTGGAGCTGCTGAGGCTGTGTGGCCCCTTCCAACATGGCTTCTGGAACCGCTCCTTCCGGACACCCGACTTCCGGACCCGATGAACCGCCCCTTCCGGACACCTGACTTCCGGAGAACCACCCCTTCCGGGCGCCACCTGACTCCCTTGCTTAAAAACTGCCCACGCCATCACCCAGGTGCTGACTCACGTCCCTCCGGTGAACTCAGCCCGGGAGAGCAGAAATAAACCCTCCCGCTTTAAATTGCCCAGTCTACCGTCCTTCTTTCTCACCCTTTCACCTCCTAAACCTTTCACAAAGTACACGCTGAGAAAAGCTGAATCCTTTCCCCTTAAATCCAAAACCCAAATCTACATATTATCTGAATTCCTTTCCTCCTCTAATTGATTCAAATATGGAAAGTCAAAAGAAACCTTCCAGTTCCCAATAAACCCCAATTTTTCTTCTTCTCTCCAGTACCTTCCCCATGAAAGACACCGTGCATTTATACAATAGAATTTTAGAACTGGAAGAGATGTTAATGATTGTTTTTTCAGTACCTTTAATTTGCAGATGACAAAATTGAGGTCCACAATTTGGTGATTTGGCTTAAATCCTGGACATATTAGGGTGCATAAGTGAGAGAGTATCTCAGGCTACTTGATTGTATTCCCAGAGCTCACAGCAAATATTCCTCGATCAACAATTCAACTGAAGTGCAGAGAAGCTCTCCTTCTTTAGCTCTCCTTTAAAGCATTAAAAAAAGTAACACTTAATGTACTTCTAACTCAAGTTCCACACTTAGCAATCATTTAAAATTCACCGTAAATACTTCACCTTAGTCCAATCCGAGGCGTAACATTTCATCTACACTTCACCCTGATATTAATACACAGTACAAACTGTCTAGTTTCAAAAATATTTTTCCAGACTCCTTTTCATGATTTTCTCATCACCTGTTGTGCTTTTTTCACTAAGCTATCTTTAATTCACTTTAAATTCTCTAAACACTCTTTCGAAATGACGACTAGATTTGTCGTCTTTGCCACTAAATAGAAAGTTGTGTTTCCAGTTTTAACCTAACCAGCAAATACAGATCACAGTTTATTCAATGTTGGACCTCTAGTGAGTTATTTTCTTTTGTAATTAAAAGACAGAACTGCTGGTTCAAATCCTCTGGTATAAAGATGGAAGGGGTAAATACAGCTTAATTCCTTATCAAATTCATGTACTCTTTGCCCTTTATTTCCCCTGGATCCTTTGTGTGTGCAGACACACACACACACACACACACATTCACAACACAATCTGAAAAAAAAGTTCAGAAATTTTCCTATATATTTTTTTCTGTTTCTATTTATTATTTTTATTAGCTTAGTTTTCTACTTTTGTAGAAGAGTGAAATCTCACTATCCATTGAAACACTTCAAGAAAACTCGCTTAGGACTGTACTCAAAAGAAGCCACCGATGCTCATGTAATCCCCTGTCTGTCTCCACCTCACTGTGACTTTAGTTCAGTGCAGTGACACATGGAGTCCACTGCCTTATCAGAAGCTCTTAGCATAATATTATGCATCATTGGGTGTTCAGTAAATACTAACTAGTGCTAATAAAATGTCATAATATTAGGCAATTAAATACAACCAGGTCAAACACAGGCATAAAACTATAAAATAAAGCAAAATGAAGCTAAATCAGGGCCTAAAGAATGCTTGCTTTTTGGAAACAAGCTTAAGAACAAGTTATTAGTAAATATGCCTGTAATTCAATCAACATTTACTGAGCTTCTGAAAGATAAACACATCCCTTCCTCTAATTTTCTTAAAAGTCTATATGGTTGATTTACATATATATTATATAATTTTCTTACATGGCTATGATAAGAAGTAGATAAAAGATAGAAACAGTTAACAAAGTTTATAAAAAATATTACTTGCAGGTAGTGGCAGCAGAAGAGTGATCAAGGATGGGCTTCTTGGAATGTATGGAATTTGGGCTTAGTTCTGAAAATAACTGAAGTTTGGACATTAAGGCATTGGCCAAAGGGTTTACCATAGACAGAGAGCAGTCTAAGTGAATGTAAGAAATGGGCGGAAATTGTAGGGATGGGCAGGAAAGTGTGGGTGCTATAGATATTATAAAATTAAAGTTGTCATGATATAGCAACTGATTAACTCTGGGAAGTACCATGACTCTGAGGTTTTGCCTGGAAGGATAATGGTGCCAATAATAGAAAGAGGTAACAGCAGTGGAGTGGGAGGCTGGAGAGAAAGTATGTTGAATTTTGTTTTGTATGCATGGATCTTGAACTCTCAGCAGGGTTCCTAGGTAGAGATGCCTTTGAAACTTAGAGTTTTTAATTAATGAGCATATAACAAACTAGAGATATGAATCTGTGGTTGTCCATAAAGAGGAAGCTGTTAAAGTCAAGAGTTGAATTTAAACCATTCAATGTCTAAGGCTGGAGTGTAGCAAGATAATATAGTCATATTTAGTATTCTGGGGAATAATCATATTTAAGATTTGGAGAAGAGTTTTGACTAAGAGAAGCAGCAATCTGAAAAATAAGCATAGAATGAACAGAGAAGTAGCAGTCTGAAAAATATGAGCAGAATGAACAGAGAAGAGGATAAATGCTAAGAAAAATGTATATGTTGTGAATCTAAAGAGAATAAGGAAGAACAAGAAAATACCCTTTGGTTTTTAAATTAGAAAGACATGACTTTTAGGAGGGCAATTTCAATAAGAATAGTTAAATGGAATACAAAGAAATAAAGAGTTAGGGTGAGGAAATACTTTAGTGTAATTGAATATAGGTTATGTAAAAGCCAAAGCAAGGCTGAAAGAAGCCTTGAGGATAGGGGATATATGTTTTCTTTCTTTATGTTGATTGGTAATTATTCGGTAAATAAAACTACTTACTACAAAGTGTACAAAATGAGAGCAAACAAGGTCAAAGTGAAGGTTTTTCTTCTCATAAGGTTGTGGAAAATCACAAGACACAGCCACTCTAACCCTAATTATTAGAACAAGTTAGATAAACTATCAAATCATAGTTTCTAGAAACCCATCAGAGGGAATCAATGAAAAACTTACAGTTAAAATCATACTTACGGGTGAAGTACTAAATATATTCTCACCATGATAAGGAATAAGGTAAGGATGTTTGATTTCAACACTTCTAGTCAACATTATATTGAATTTAGGTCTCAGTCATTGCAATAAGTTAAGAAAAGGAAACAAAAAGCAAAAAGATCTGAGAGAAGTAAAGCTGTCCCATTTACATAGGATATAATTGTTCTTGTAGAAATCTTAAGAGATCAACAAAACAATAATTTGAGCTAACAAACAAATTTAGGAAGATTGTGGGTTGCAAGGCTAATACATAAAAGTTCATCATAATTTGTATACTACTAACAACAACTAGGAAGTAATATTTTGTAAGTCAACTGACAATAACGTCAAAAAAATAAAATATTTAGAAATAAATCTAACCAAAGATTATCAAGACCACTACACTAAAACATTCAGTGTGAAATAAATTAAGGAAAGCCTGAATGAATGGAGAGGTATATCATGCTCACAGACTGGAAGACTCAGTATTATTAAAATGTCAATCTTCCCTACATCAGTCCATAGATTCAATGCAATCCAATCAAAATCCCAGTAGCCATTTTAGTAGAAATTGACAAAATGATGTGGAGATTTACGTGGAAAACATAGAATACCCATTTCGATTTTAAAGAAGATATACAGTGTTGAAGGAGTTACAGAGCTGCTTTTAAAACTTATTGTAAAGTTACACTGATCAAGAAAATTTGGTATAGTGAATGGACAGACTTAAAGATATATGGAATAGAGTAAAAAAAAGAAGACCATATTTATATGTTCAACTGATTCCCAACAAAATTACCAAGAGAATTCAATGGTGAAGGATTTAGTTTCAATAAGTGATGTTGGAACAACAGGATATCCATTTGAAAAAAAAAATTAACTTTATCCATACATTTTACCATAAGCAAAAATTCATTTTATATGCGTCACAAACTTAAATGTAAAGAAAAAAGAACTATAAACTTTTATAAGAAAACACAGACTACAAATGAAGCAAGGATTCTTAGGAAATTTAAAGCATGGAACATAATAAGAATAAAACTGCAAATTGGATTTTATCAAACTAAAAAATCAAATAGTCAATAATCAACAGTAACACTGTAATATGCTTCCACTGAATGTAACAAAGGCATTATGCCAAAACTAAATGTCAACAGATAGTGGGGCCTGGGGAAGGGATATGGATTCTTTGTGGAAAAAAAGGAAATGTCTTCATGTAGATTATGGTGGTGAAAGTATGTCTATACATTTAGGCTGGATTGTATGATGTGGGAATAAAACTGTTTAAAAATGAACAGAGAGAAACAAGTGCTAGAGAAAATGCAGAGAAAGAGATGTATCTATTCACTGTCAGTAGGGAAACTGAGAGCCCCTTGGAGGGCAGTGGGGTGGTTCCATAGGAGGCTAGAGGAGGGATTGCATCTAGAAACCGCATTGCTCAGCATATACCTGGAGGAACCGAGTATGGGAACATGAATGGACATTTGCACACTGGTGTTTCTGGAGACAGTGCACCCAATTGGCAAGGGATGGAGGTAGCCTAAGGAGACAACGACTGAGGAATGGAAGGGGAAACTGGTGTATGCATGCAATGGACTACCGAGCAGCCTCAAGAAGGAATGAAGCTGTGAGGCATGCAACTAGGTCTATGAATCTTAAAAACTGTATGTTGAATGAAATGTCAGGAACAAAAAGACAAATATCATCATGCCTCCATCATATGGACTAGCTATAATATAAAAACTAGTGAACTAAAGTCGAGAATATGGGTAATCTGGCTGGGGACTATTGTTAAGGATCTTAG
Organism: Tamandua tetradactyla; assembly: GCF_023851605.1. Lineage (NCBI taxonomy): Eukaryota > Metazoa > Chordata > Mammalia > Pilosa > Myrmecophagidae > Tamandua > Tamandua tetradactyla. The sequence continues at coordinate 11,209,754 of NC_135348.1, forward strand.
ATTGCAAGGTCTTACAGTAGTTACATATATTTAGGAGGAGTAACTGTTATTCTAAACTTTGAGATACTGAGCTTTTTTGTTTATAACCTCGTCATTCCCAGAAACTTTGGGTATTTATATGACACCTGAGATTCAGAAGCTATGAAAGTCAGCAGCACCCCATACAGGAACTGTTTAAAAAGATGAAAAAGTGATCAGATTTAGAGTAGAGATATGAATGAAGCTGATCCAGATAGGACTAAGATAAATCAGAATACAGGGTAAAAGATAATATCGTCCATATTTTAAAACTTCAATTTCTGTGTGAGACTAAAGGGAGAGATATTTATTTGGTGCAAAACTTATATTGGGGGTAGTGCATTTCCTAATTTAACTTGTATGGTCAGTTTAGTTAAACACCATAAATACGTGGAATCTTGAATATGGCATGATATCTTTGTTTGTCCAGGTTAGTGTGATGCCCCGATATGTCGCAGAGTAATTTTGGGGCGTGAATAAAGAAATATTTGCAAAGTCCCTTCGGGGACTGGAGAGCAAGAAGGAAATATTCAACTTCCTCATTTGGAGAATTTCTGCTATTCTCACAAGCAGTAGGGACAACCAAATCAACAGGCCAGGCCCTAGATCTTGGGGTTCACCCATATGAAACCTACTTCTGCAAAGGACAGGTAAAGCCTACTTAAAATTAGGTTTAAGAGTCACCCCTAGAGAACCTCTTTTGTTACTCAGATGTGGCCTCACTCTTTAAGCTAATTCAGCAAGTGAACTCATTGCCCTCCCTCCTAGTGGGACATGACTCCCAGGGGTATAAATCTCCCTGGAAATATGGGACAGAAATCCCTGAATGAGCCGGGACCCAGCATCAAAGGATTGAGAAAGCCTTCTTGATTAAAAGGGGAAGAGAGAAATAAGACAAAATGGTGTTTCAGTGGCTGAGAGATTTCAAACAGAGTGGAGAAGTTATCCTGGAGGTTATTCTCATGCATTATATAGATATCCTCTTTAAGTTTCTTGTATATTGGAATGGGTAGAGGGAAGTACCTGAAAGTGTTCAGCTGTGTTCCAGTAGCCTTGATTTATGAAGACGATTGTATAAAGATTGTATAAAGCCACATAATGTGACTGTGTGATTGTGAAAACCTTGTGTCTGATGCTCCTTTTATCCAGAATATGGACAGCTGAATTAAAAAAATATGGGTTAAAAATTCATACTTAATAGCGAAGTACTAAATATTTTAGCACTATGATAAGGAACAAGGCAAGGATGCTTGATTTCACCACTTCTAATCAACATTATACGGAACTTAGGTCTTGGTGTCATTGCAAAAAAAAAAAAAAAATCATGAACGTTATCCTACATTTTACCATAAGCAAAAATTCATTTTAAATGGATCACAGACTTAAATTTAAAGAAAAAAGAAATATAAACTTTTACAAGAAAACATAGGACTACAAATGAAGCAGAGATTCTAAGGAAATTTAAAGCATGGAACATAAAAAGAAAAAATAAATTTCAAATTGGATTTCATCAAACTGGAAAACCAAACTTTTGTTCTTTGAAAGACACTATCAAGTAAAAAAGGCAGGCCACAGGCTGGGGGAAAATAATTCAAATATATGAGAAAAGTATATTTTCAATAAGAAAATAATTCAGTTAAAAATGGGTCAAGGATCTGAGTGGATATTTCACTAAGGAGGATTATAAATGGCCAATAAATATCTTTTCATAGGCTCAACATTATGAGTCATAAGGCAAAAATATACTAGAATATCTAAAATTAAAATGTTTGAAAATGCCAAATGTTAATGAGGAAGTGGAATAAATGAAACTCGCAGAGTCTGCTATTGGGAACATAAAATGGTACAACTGCTTTGCAAAATGGTTTGATAGTTTTTTTTAAATGTTAACAATGACTTATCATATGACTCAGCTATTTCATATCTAGGTATTCACTCAAGAAAAATGTAAACACATAAACAAAGACCTATATGCAAATGCTCACAGCAGATTTATTTGTAATAGTGAAAACTGGGACTAACTTAAATTTGTCTATTATCATGTAAACATATAAACAAAATTGCATATACTCGGGGATACAAAGGTAGTTCAGTGGTAGAATTCTCGTCTGCCATGCAGGAGACCAGGGTTCGATTCCCGGCCCATGTACTTTTCAAAAACAAACAAACAAACAAATGAAAACCAAACAAACAAAAACTCAGCAAATGGTGCTGCAGTTAAGGGGACACTCTTGTGGAAAAAGAGTGAAATGTGTCCCCTGCCATACAGTATATATAAAAAATGCAAGTATTCATACATGCAAAAGACTATTACTCAGCTATTACATGTAATAAAATAAATAAATTTGGAAACCATTCTGAGGGAATGAAACCAAACATACCAGATTATATCTGAGAACATCATTTTTATAGAAAATCTAGCAACTGCAAACAGATCTATAAGGAAAGAAGCATATCGGTGGTTGCCTGGGGACAGGGAGCAGGGTAGAATGGATTAGAAAGGAACAAGACAATGTTGGAGGGTGATGTAAATGTTTGTTATTAACACTGTGGTGGCGGCTTCAACATGTGAATACATCTGTCAAACCTCATCAGATGGCAGGTGGCTGCGTTCATTCCTGAGGAAGTGGTGGGATGAGACAGAACCTCCCATAGGTGGTGGATAAGAGAAGCCGTTCGCATTTATCAAACTTTTAACTGCCACACATGGCTAGCATGAGAGAGTAAAATTCTAAGGTGCTCCACCCACACACCACATTTTTCCCTTTGGTCTTCATAGAGTGGAGCAGACCATCAAATGCTGGAAGCAAGGCACAAAGCCTGAGAGATATCCTCTCTGTGGAGTGCAGTGCTTTCCCTAAGCACGAGACTGTGGCTTGCTGAAGCCTGAAAGCAGAGCAGCGAAACTGAGAGAAATCTCTCTAGGGACTCCAGAATTTCAATCAGTATAAGGATGTGGCTGCTGAGAGCTCTGAGTAGGACCTCACGACGAAGAGAGATCTTTCAAGTTGCAGAATGCTAGGAGAGCAAAGAGCACAGCACCCACTCCGAGCCACCAGGAGAACCAAAAAAGCTGGTTATGGAATAAACAGCATACCGAAATTTCGGTATGTGTGTTAAATCCCAAGCCTTGCTGAAAAGAAAACCTTAATTGCACATTTGAAATCAGTGGTGAAGTGAATCTAAGGATGCAACAAAACTCAGATCCAGCTCAACTTCAGCTTAGATTGACTCAGTATTCCATAAATTGGAGCTATTTTATATATATGCACATATTTATATTTATATTCATAGCCATGCAAAGAAGAAGAAAGTGATCCACTGACAAAAGAGGAAATAGTCAACAGAACCAAACAAGAAACGGCTCAAATATGTTATCTGACATGAACTTCAAAATACCCATGATAAATATATTAAAGAATCCAGAATAGTTGGATAGCATGCATACAGAGGAACTTTCTGTTGAGAAACAGAAAGTAAAGAAAAAGAAACAAATGGAAATGCTGAAAGCAAAAAAATACAATATTAGAAATTTAAAATCCCATTCAAATAGTGAACTGGGGACCGCCGAAGAAAAGAACTATGAACTCCAAGTCAGGTGAGTAGGAATAAGCCCAACAGAAACACCAAGAGAGTAAAGAGTGAAAGAATATGGGAGCATTTGATGTCTGTAGGACATATCAAAAGGTTTAACATGCATGTACTTGGAATCCCAGAAAGAAAAAAAGGAGGGAAGCAGAGAGCAGAGAAAAGGGCAGAGAAATACTTGAAGATATAATGCCTGAGAGTTTTCCAGATTTGATAACAGCATCAACTCACAAATCCAAAGGCTCGGCAAACCCAAGCAGGGTAAACACAAAGCAAACCACAAACAGGTATACTTGGTCAAACGTCTTCAATTCAAAGATAAAGGGGAAAAACAGCCAGAGGGAAAAAAGACACACAATGAAGAGGGAAAAATTGCTAGAATTTTTACTTACTTCTCATCAAAAAATGTAAACCAGCAGATAATGGAACAACAAAATTTAAGGAATGAAGGGAAAAAGAAACAAAAATCTATCTATCTTGAATTCTATATCCAGCAAAAATATTCTGCAAGAAATGATGTGAAATAAAGACATGTTTCGAAATGTTACATCTATAACAATATTAAATGGGGGAACATTTTAAGATTTTTAAAAATTTGACTGAATTTCCATCAAATTCTATCAAAATTCTTTCAAATGTATTTATTTTTCTTGTTTTATGTGTTTTCTTTCGAAGTTCAGGGACCCTAGAAAGTTAACTCTTAAAAGTCACATGCTGTAGAGTCTAATCTAATTTGACAATACTATGAATAGATGCTATTTTTTATATAACATACAAAACTTGGCTCATTTACACACCATAAGAAAATCCTGCATATTGGCAGAAAGGTAATAGGCATAGTAATTAAGCAGATGAATTCTGCCAGGCAACAAATACTGGCTTCACCTCTAATCCACAAAGCAAGTCATTTAGGTAAGTGACTGATCTATTGTTTGCCTGCATTATCCCATTGTTCAACAGTGATAAGAAAAGTATATTTCTCAGTGGGTCTGATGAAGGAATACAGTTTTAAAATTGCTTGGAATGTAACATGTTGAATAAATGTTAACTATTATTACCTGGACATAGATGTAAAATTATCCTGGTACTTTTACGTTACCTTCTTTAAGGAATGGTTGACCTACAGCAGGGGATCTCAAAGTACCTCCTGCAAACTCTTGGGAATCCTTTTTCAGGGCATCTACAAGGTCAAAACTATTTTCAAAACAAGTAAGATTTTATTTACCTTTTTCACTCTCATTCTCCCACAAGGGTACAGTGCAGTGTTCCAGAGCCTACGTGACATATGCGGATGTCACTGCACTATTAATCATGGAATATATGTTTACAATGAATTTTCTGAGGTAATTCCATGTGCATTTTTGAGGATTAACAAAATTTGTTCTCGGAACTTCTGTGGGCTCTTAGTAGCTTTGCAGGTAATACTGGCTATGATCTCTATAAGTCACTATTGTCAAAAAAAGAGTCATTATTTTGAAATCCCAAAGCTTTGCTTTCACCTGCAGACAGAAGTAAATACTTCTTGTTGCTTTGTTTTGCAGCAGTAAATTGTTTCAACTCTTTTAAATTTTAAGATTTCACTCAAATTGTTATTTCAATAGTTAGTAATGTTTTTACTAAAGTAAGGGATGTTTTATTTATATTTTTATTATATAAAAGGATGCCTTTCTGGCTTAATAAAAGGTGATTGGAAGACTTGCTTTTTCAACCCACAGCTATTCTCTCTACATCTGTCATGGTGAGAATGCCAGCTTCCCAATACGTAAAAAAATTTCCAGATGAGATCAGTAGTGATATTAATGAATGTGATTTTTATAAAATTGTATAATAAAATGCATCAACATTTGGAAGATGAGAAAAGTTCAGTGAACCAATATTTTCCCAATTACCATGATATTATCTCATCATGACAGTACCAAACCATGTCTGACTAAAAGATCCATTCAAAGTGCAAGACAGAACAATAGATTTTAATGGTTTCACGTCCTACACTGAAGCCAACCTTTAAGAAATTAGCACTTGTCGAATTTTGGAGTTGTACCAAAGAATATCTACAGTTATTTGAAAAGACTATTAAACTACTCTTCCCTTTTCCAACTATATACATCAGTGTGAGGCTGTATATTTTCCATATACTTCAATCAAAATGACCTAAATATGTTAAATGTTAAAAAACATTTATTTTCATTTCAAACAATTATATAATGACTGTGGATTCTTCCATGAAATATATAGTTACTACTTACAAATTATATATTCTATTTATATCTCATGAAGAATTTGTCTACCTCTGTTTAGTTCTCCCACGAGGTTTACTTAAACATCACCCTAACAATCTAACTACCACTGGCTCATTTTTTCCAGTACTGGAAGAGACAGAAGTTTCTTTACTCTTAAGGTTTATATGCTGCTCTGGACTCCATCGCAACATGCCTTCTTCAAGACTTTTCTTTTATAACTGCTCTACTTGTTCTCCCTTAGAATTTTTAATCTTTCTGTCCCCCTGAATTCCTGAGTTTATCTATTCAACTATTCATTCATTCAGTCAATCATTCCTATATCCCCAAAATATTTAGTATGCACCTATGGCTGTGTTCTAAGAAGTGAGATTGCAGGCCTATTGTTATGTTCTAAGGAATGAGATTGCAGGAATTAAAAAACACAAACAAACGAAAACAAGGGAAACACTAGACCCTTATGGAATGTTTCAGGCTAGAATTTGAATGGAGGCAGCAGAACAAAACACACAAATACAGTTCAGCAGGATCAGTCATTTACAGATTGCCATGGGGACGCAGTTCTGCATCTAACCCTGGCCACAGAGAACCAGTTAAATTCTTCTTTGGGAAAGTGACACTTGAGTTGAGTTTTATAGAATAAGTCAGAAATAGCAAGGCAGCGAAACAAGGAAAGGCATTCCAGGGAGTGGGAACAATCTGTGCAAAAGGCAAAGACATGGAGACAAAAAAAGCTTGATGACGATTATAGAAATCATTTTCAGTTGAAACACTATGGTGGTAACATGGTATTCAAATAAGAGAAGGACCGAGGGTATGCGGTAATGTATGGCTGCCGAACTGTGTGCTTGAAGTTATGGAGACTACAAAAATGGTTTTAACATACGGTATGCAGTAAAAGTTTTTGAGACTCATATTTACTGACCAGAGATTAATTATCACAGACAGCTTATATAAAGAATCATAGCCAAATACACTTCGCCATGTATAAAACAGACTGTGATAAATGCAGCTACTAATTTCCACTATGCAATGAAACAGATCTAATGCTAAAATAGAAGTAAATGAATTGATCTTTACTCTGGTTTGATTTAGGTAAGTAACAAAGGCCACAAAATACGCTGGTGAAGAAAAATGTCCTAAGCTCAAACACCGATGAAAAGCTAATATGGAACAAAATTTTAAAGCAAGAAATATCTGTTTTCCAGGCATCCTCTCTGATTTTTCTTTTGGCTTTGTACGTCGTTCTTTGAATACCATATTGCAGTCCAGTGGCCCTACTTGTGTTTCTCTGTCTCATTTATGCCCCCCACACTAGCCTTTTGGTTTCCTTATCTCTTACTTTAAAAAGCCTATGTCCAGAGTACATGCTCCCCTAAAAGGCAGTATAATAAAAGTTAACATTTACTATTGGGCAAACAGGTTGTTTAGCAGCAGCAGAACCTGTCTTCTGGGTAAAATGGCTATTTTATGGACTCCTAGACATACAATCCAAAGGACTACATAAAACTAAATAAGTTCAGGTCTTATGGCAGGACCTATGGAAGAGAAACCTTGGTGGCAGATTGCCTTGTGATACTTCTCATGTATGACTTTGCTTTTGTCCAAGCCAACAGGTGAGCTACAGGTGCTAACCCCATCTAAGCCAAGATGAACTTAACTTCAAAGTGAAGGGGATCATCATAAGAGGGAGAGAGGCAGCAACTTCAGTTAAGATAATTTGCTATCCAACAAAAGTATAAAATCTATCAAAAAATATCACAGCTCTCCTGTAGCCCAGTGCTGAAAATTTTTTTGGTGTAATAAGATACAAAAGCCTGAGAATCTGAGTCAGTCACCACAGACAAGAACCAGAAATAGTTGCTGTGGAATATTAAATTGTTATTTGGAGTAGAGGAATGTTGTTAACTTATAATTAGTGGCTGCAAATATTTTAGTTCTATGGAATTTTACTCAAAATACTTTTCACTGAGAAAACTGCCTTTTCCTGATCCCATCTGCAGATTTAGGTAGCAATCCACTGTAAGAATATCTTTTTTTAAAAATTGATATCTTAAATATTGAAAATGTTATTGTGTTTCTCTGAATCACCTTCTATGTTACATTTATAGCCCTCTAAATCTGTCACACCTGGTGCTACCTTGATGAAATGTTGTGCTCACAAATATGCAACTTACATTAATGGAACAACAAAATCTTTGTCCAATGTCTTACTAATTAAGTAATATAAACCACAGATAATTTAACTATTTATCAATAAAAGATCTTATCTGAAACTGAAAAAGGAATGAAAATGGAGAAGAATAAAGAGCTAATAATTTCAGTGCATGCATACAGAATAAGAATGCAAAATAAGAAAATCTCTAATAAACTAAATATTAAAGTCATAAGATTGCTCAACCTTAGGATAGAAATGACTGATCCAATGTAAGGATGCCAAATAAACTCCTATTTTAAGGCTAGAAATGCGTATCTTTGAATAATTTGAATTGATTTAGAGGCCTAATTATTACTTATGAATACGCCATGATTCCTTTCCCAAAACTCAAAAAAGAAAAAAGGTTCTACATTATCTGATGAAGTGAAGCGGAAGCTCAGTCTGGCATTCTGGTCCTTTTAGCATAAACCTTATTGACAAATACTCTCCAACACAGCTTCCTTGCTTCACACAGGCCTGTATCATAGTAAACGTTTTTATTGAGTGCTTGTGATATAGAGAGCACTCTTATTAAGTGGTTGTAAATTGAATGGAGAACTGAAGAGAAATGTACCTTCTTTTATAGAAGATCAGTCTACTGGGGAGAACAGGCAATATGATAAGCAACTAAAATACAGTCTAATAATACACTAAGTAAAGTACAGGGTGTTGCAGGAAAACTTGACAAGGCATCAAATCAGATTTGGAAGATCTGGGGAAGTTTCTGAGAAGTTGGGTATAATTTGAGATTGAAAGGAAATAAGAAAAGGAGAAAAAAGTAGTACCACTCCTAACCAAAAAGGTTTGGCTGTGCCCTCTCTACCTCTGCACCGGCTTTACACACACACACACACACACTTTTGCTTCTTTTCCTCTGACTAGAATGCTCTTTCCACTTCTCTGAGTAATTACATCTGAGAAGGGCCTTCAAAGCCCAATTTCCTAGTCCGATATTGGAATCTCAAATAGGCCCTAGTTCTTTTCTTTAAAGACTTTCTCAGTAGTTTGAGCTTATGGAACTCTCTCCCTTAGGGTTCTTAGAACTTATTAAAACTGTACAATAAAATTTAAGCTCTTCTTTAAGTTGCTGGCATGCAAAATGATGAAACTATTTATTGGTTTTACCTCCAAATCCAGACTTTAAATGTCCTGAAGTCAGGGACCGTTGTAAAATTTGCTTGTATCTCCCTCAGTGACAAGGATAATCCATAACAAGCTTTTTTGAGAGAAGTACAAAAAAGCCAGCTCTTTTGAGCCTATGAGAAGAATTTAAAAATGTCTAAGGCATAAAGTAAGCTGAAGCTGTCCAAAAAAATCACATAAACAAAAAGAGCCTTTAATTCTTTTTTATTGTCATATCTGGCGGTGATGAGGGCATTTTCTTGGCTATAGGATGCCTACATTGGTTACTGGGGGATGATAAAAATGTGTATGTTAACACGTGACAGAAGGAAGGCAGAACTATTTTACTCTTGCTTTGCTTCATCTCCTTTCCTCAAGAAAATGGTGTTTAAAGCTAGGACAAAGATCAAAATTACAAAATACAAAAACCAAAATATAAGAACTTGTTAAATCTCCTGAATGAATCTAAATCCATTCATTTGGGGAAATTACATAACAAAAGACTGAAAAAATGTATCGATGAGATACGGGAATTGTTAAAATAATCTTTAAAATATTAATGAAGAGAAGAGTTGACAGAGAACAAGGAATACGACCACTGTACCAATTTTCAAAGTTAATAAGGCAGATTCTACAAACTCTAGCCTAAAGAGCTTGACATTAACTCTGTACAATATTTCAAGGAGATCCTTAAAAGCCTGGGTGTGAGCACTCAAAATGGGAAGTGTTGATATATCTATAGGCCAGTAGGAACAAATGATTACAAACTAACCTTGCTTTACATCCTTTTGTTCTTAGTAGGGTTGCTTGACAGCTGTTCTGCAGATAGTGGAAATGCATTTCAACAAGGCATTTGACCAGTTTCTTGCCGTACATTTTTGGGTCACAGAAAGGAAAGTAAACTCCAAGGAAAGAGAGATATATGAATATACAAGTGGTAGTACAGCCTTATGAAGTATACTAATTCATAGACTAATGAAGTTTGGGTTGAAGGAGCTAAATATTATATCAGACACATGTAAGAGTTGTTATATGTAAAAGCATTTCGTACAAGTGCTCGAAGAGGTAAAATAGGAAAATGAATATTACAGAGATGAATGCTATAGTACAATATAAGAAAAGAGCAGTTATGCTCAGAACAGGTTAAATGAAGAAATGCTTGCTTCATTCAAGATTGAATCTTGAAAATCAGTCCACCTAAATTTGCTTTAATGTGCTCTGAATTAGGATATAAGGTCTTCTGCTAAGAATAAAAAGTAGGGTAGCTGGTGATTTGGGGAAAATGGAGAACAGGAAAAATCTGAAACATGTACTATGTTGAAATTGATAAGAGTTAACCAAGAAAGAATGAAATAAGTTCTTGCCCCATTAACCATCTCTTAGGCTGATGTTAGAATGAATCAATTTGTAGTTGACCAGAGAGCAGTTATAACACTTTGTTCAGCGACATTCCCCAGCAATGAAGTCAAAGCAAAGATAAAAGACAAAGCAAAAACTGGGGAGGCAGATACCATGGTAGGTCAAGTATCAAGAAATTTGAAGGTCAGAGCAGAGTTGATACATCTGTTCAAAATGGAACAGTTAAGTAAAGAGAAACAAATAAGGAACACTAATGGGACAGGGGTTGTCCAGTAGTGGTAAGTAAGCTAAAAAAAAAAATGTATTGGAAGGATAGGAGACTGTGATCAGAAACAGAATATGATATTCTCATATTTTCAGGTGGGGCAATTAGAAGGTTCGGCTATGCGCAAGTACCTGTGAATTCGCAAAGTTTTAGGTCCTGTGAAAGCCAAAGGTGTAGATGTTTAATGAAGTCCTGGTCAATAATGGCAATTCAGTGTGGAAATTAAAACCTCCATCATGAGTTTAGATCCTCTGGCAATTAAGAGAGAGCAAAATTAGTGAAGGGTGTAAACTTAGAAAGGAGTAGGATAGTTGGGGATGGTATAACAAAGGAGTTTACAAGCAGTTCTGAAAAGGCTGCAAGTCATTGGAGAAGGCAGAAGCAACTTCATTAGACCAAGTCCAGGGCACCCCAGGTAGGGGCATTACAAAACAGAAAAAACGTGCTTTAGATTTTATTCTCCAACAGAAGAACCTGTAGCTTCAAAGCACAGATAATAACAAAGACAACAAAGTTCGGCTTATTAGACACCCATTATGTGCAAACACTGTGACTCTAACAATGAAACCCCAGAGGAAGGAAGTATGGTAGGTGAAAAAGACCATTCAACAGGTTCTTTCGGTGTAATGTGGCCCAGTCAAAGGGAATATAGACAAAAATCTCACCTGGAAGACCATTCCAAGGTGAAGAAGCTTTTCTGGGTCTTCCTCACTTCCTTCCCTTCTCCCTTTCCCCAGTATCTTCACCCCCAAAGCCATTAGCTTGTTTCACCTTTCTGCTAACTTCTTCTAAGGTGGGCTAGAGGCATTAGTATGGGAGTTTATTAACTAGAATTGTCTCTGATTTTCTGAATGGGAGGGTTCATTTTAATAAAGGATTATTAATGCCAGAAATCATTCTAGGTAAAAGAAATTAGGCAATGAGTGTAATTACAAACAACAAGAGTCATATTTCTGGAGCAAGTCATATTTCTAGAGCCTTGCATGTTATCCTTTAGTGAGGAAGCTGGCTCTAAAGCCCTTTACATCTCCCAAATAATTCTATTTATACTCTACGTGCCCTAAGATTTTAGAAAGATAGAGCCTATTAGTCTGAACCCACGAGACAAAAAAAAATATGGAATAAGTAAGATACTTCAAATTGTTCTGAAAGAAATACATGTAGATATGATTTGGAATAGCTGAGGAATTGTCTATGAGAAATCAAATTGGTTTACTCAAAGAATTAAAAATTGCCAGAGACTCTTCTCATACCATGTCAAGGTGGATTAAAACAAAATTATTGCACACATACTTAAAAAGTACTTGTTGAGGGCGGGCCGCGGTGGCTCAGCGGGCAAGAGTGCTTGCCTGCCGTGCCGGAGGACCCCGGTTCGATTCCCGGCCCCAGCCCATGTAAAAAACAAACAAACAAACAAAATATAATAAAACAAGAAAATGTTTAAAAATGTTTCCCTTTCTTCCTCCCTTCCTTCCTTCCATCCTTCCTTCCTTCTCTGTCTTTCCTTCCTTTCCTCCCTCTCTCTTTAAAAAAAAAAAAAAAAAAAAAAAAAGTACTTGTTGAGGACAGGCAATGGTGGCTCAGTGGCAGTGTTCTCACATGCCATGCTGGAGACCCGGGCTCGATTCCCGGAGCCTGCCCATGCCCCCTGTACCCCCAAAAAATGCTTGTAGGATGTCTGCAGATGACCTAAAGACTAAAACCATTAAAAACTGATAGTATTTTAGAAAGGAAAAAAATTGTATTTTGTGTTTTTACAAATCTCCAGAGAAATAGTAAAAAGTAAAGTTTAAGAACTTTTGCTTAGGTAAACATTTCTAATTAAGTGGTATAAAAATTGGTGTCACGAAACTATACGTCCCAGCAAATAAAGGAAAAGCTAAGCAAGTTTCTGGTGACTTTGACATATAGTCATTCTGACTTTCCTCCAATTTTTTTTCCTTATCTCAACATTCATTTTGGCTCGGCCCATCCAAATATTGCTTTGCTTTTCTATTTCCCTTTACCTGGAGAAATTGATCCTTAAAGCTAAATTATTTTTATCTATTTCTGAAAAAAAATAGATTAATTAGAGATTTGGGGTATGCACATTATGTTATTTTAAACTAACCTGTAAAAACTTTTTGAATTTCTATCCCTCTACCTTTATATTAATGCTTAACAACTACCAACTACAAAAGTAGGCAGGGGATTGAATTTCCCTTGTACGGTTTCTGATAAAATTCAAGATTGTACACTGCCTTAATGTGTCAATGAAAATGATGTTAGCTAAAGATTTAAAAGATTTCTTTTTCTCTAATATTTGGAAAACCTCTTTGGCAAAATTGCTGGTATTTAGTTAGAAAAATATTTTATGGACATTCATAATTGAAATAACTTAATTCTAACTTTATCACTTAATTCTTAAATTTGTAGTGTGACTGAATATTAATTAAAATAGCAAATAATTAAATAATTTGTTTTAATAAACATTACTTACAAGAGATACAGTACTAGGCATTATGAAGATTTACGCACGTTTTTTGATCCTTTGATTATTATTATACATAAATGAAATACCTTTACATTTCCGTCCACCTTTCCTAAATGTCAGAAAATTACCTTAGACATATCATTTCATACCTGGACATAAAGACGCAGGGCCTTAAGGGGTATCTGTATTTCATATACTATAAAATACTACAGCGAACATGAGTGCCTTATACTCCTACTGGGCTTCATAGCGAATAAACATTTTAATTTTTATTTTCTCTACCATATTATAGAAAGAAGTTCTACAGTATAAGAAGAAATAGGAGGTGCTCATTTATGCTGCAAATTTCCCCAAAATAAACTAAATTTCCTACCTGACATATTTAAAAACATACAAATGGGTCTGTTTTATATGAAATATTTTAATTATCATAGCATTGTTTTTTTCTACAATTGTTCCTAATATTCTATGCTGCAGACTGAATTTAGAGGACCTGTTTTTTTGACAAGGAAAAAAATGTATCTTAATCTTTTAACTTGATGGTTCTTATTTTTCTACGGAGTCACAGATCTGGGTGGAAATTTGAGGACCATGGACTATCTCCTTAAAAATGCAGTGACCCGAGGATTTGTATACAATTTCAAGGACCTCATGCCCTTTTGAAGCGGATCTAGAACAGAATGTTTAATAACTGAACAGAAAATATATCCCACACAATCTCCCCTAAAGGAGTAATGAAGTTTACATGACTTTTTGACAAATTGAGATTTGCTTTGGAATTTTAGATATAATTTTTGTTGTCGTTGTTTTCACTATTATGGTTTCATTTTTTAAAATTAAAATGCGTTTTTTCTTAATTCAGCGTATTAGCTATTATTGGTTTTTACCACTTCATAATACAGTCCCTGAAATGACCACTCCTGAAGGAAAAAAAATATATGACCATTTTAGGAAAAACAAGAGATTATCTCTATGTTAGGAACCAAGATATTTACTTCTATCATTAAGTGTGTCGATGCTTATCTACATGTAACTAGAGGGTGAAAGATGTTACAACCAGGTTCATCTACAGTAAAGAGGGAATTTAATGAAATCACCGTCAGGAAAGGCCCTGACGAGTCACTCCCAGCATGCTGTAAATGAAGTTCAATAAACACAAATGACCAGTTGTATTTAAGAAACAACTGAGACCTCAACACGTTCTAAACCAAAATGCCTGCAAGCGGTCCCCACAAGGGAGACGCACAACCGTCTGGTGTACTGTTTATCAAGCGCAAAATGAAGACTCGACCATGTGCAAAAGAACAACTCACGAAATCCGCAGCCCGAAATCACATGATCACATCTCAACACAGTCCTCACCCGAAGGTCAGCTCTACCGGCAGCTGGGCCCGCACACACCCGACACGCCGAGGCGGCGGCGAGCCCCTGCTCACCAGTTCCCAAGACGCCGAAATGAAGACTCCGCTAAAGCAGTTATTAAAACAAAAAACAAAAAACCACAAAGTGAAGCTAAAACGCACTTAACGCTCTGCTGAAGCCCCCGAGCAGCCCCCCTGGAAGTTTGCTAGCTGCCCTGGATAGGTTATCCAGGGTTTCGTAGCGGTTTCCTGGCTTAAGCCCGCGCGGGATGAAGTTGCGCGCACCGTGGCCGGCTCCTGAAAGCCGAAGACACGCGGCCTCCAACCCGGGTTGCCCCTAACGTCCCAGCGACCCTCCTGGGTCCTTTTCTGCTCCTGCTCCGGAGGCCGCGGGGCTGCGCGGGGCTGCGGGGAGACCGGCCAGCGTGGCCGCCCAGGCGCCCCGGCCGTGGGAGAACTGCGGCCCCGGCGCGCCCCAAACGTTCTCACGGCCGAGGTCCGCGAGCGCAGCCGCCGGCGCAGCGCAGCGCGGCCCCGGCCCTCCTCCCTGCGGCGCCGCAAGTGCCCCGGGCCCTAAGCCGGGCCCCCCGGGTGCCTTCCTCTTTGCTCGCGTGGGAACCGGGCCCTGGCCGCCCCCTCACCACCACCACCTCCTCCCCGGGGCTGGGCAGCGGGCAGCGCGAGGGAAGCTTCCCCCCGGGAAGAAACAGGGTTAGCCCAAGCCCGGATCCCGGGGAGGGGGCCACCCCCTTGCACTTCCCCGATCTCAAGTGCAAGCGGGAGAACCCGGCCGGGTGTGGGAATGCAGCGACCGCGCTTACCTGACGTCTTCCCAGATCTCCGGGCTGCGCGGCCGAATCTCCGGCAGCTCCGGGGCGCGCCTCCCAAAGCCGCACTGCCAACGCCGAAAGGGAGCCCGCGTCAGGGGAGGGAGCGGTGGGCGGAAGAGGGGACCCTGCAGTGGCACCTGTCGGTCCCGCGCGAATGCACGCACGGCACGCGCGGCTGCGGCGCTCACGCTTGGGCTCAGCCGGGTGTCCTTGCTCAACAGGCTGGGCGGGACGAGACGTGCCCGCGGAAACCGGACTCCCCGCGCTTCTCCCACACGCTCAGTTCTCGCCTTCGGTCTTTCCCACTGGCTTCCTGTATCACTTTCTGATGACCCCAAAGGAGCTCTTGCAATTCCCTTACCCTACTGCACTTCGACTGCTTTTTAGAACGCTCCCCCTGCACTGAAAGACTGAAAAAGAAAGTAGCTGCCAGAACGCACCATCCTGAGGTCACGAGGATCAGGGTCCCTTGTCGGCGCTTGGCCCTCCCTTCCCCGCAGGTGTCGGTCGCCTGGGGCTGCTCTACCAGCTGCTCGCTGCTCTTTGCCTCAGGTGTAAGGCAGATAAAGTGTGAGATAGCGGGATGCAAACCTGCTTATGGAAAACCGGCCCTGCGCTGACTCTCTCCCCCCACCCCCACCCCCACTATTTTCAGGCTAGAACGGGGGAACTGAGTCCCAGCCTCTTGCAGCCACCCTATGGCCACCCCCCTCCCAGAATTTACTGTGTGGAGGCAGGAGACCTAGGGGAAGGGGACAATGGAAAGGGAAAGACGAAGAGGGAGGGGACTAGAGGAAAATTCGGCCCAATTTAAGGCAAAACAAAACGTAACTTGCCACCATGCAATGATTCGGGGAAAATGTAAGTTTCTGACTTAGATTCCACAGTTTAAAACTCCAGCATTTCTGCTGGGAAGTTGATAACGTGCGCAGATGGTTTTCTTTTCCTGGTTTTCAGGTTTGAAGCCAATGGACTCCTTGCTAAAGCATTTCTGTGGCTGCAGAGCATTTCCAGCGTTTGAAGTAAGTTTGGTTGAGTATGTTTAGTTTTATTTGTTTTTTATCTATGTTTTCAACACAAAGAAATACATTCTAATAATGCTTTTGAGTTGCCTTCCCGATTTTTTTTTATCTCATTATGCCGTGTCATTGTGAATTCACAATCAATCATGATCAATCTGTGATGCTTCTTCAAACCCAGGAATGCTAAGATAAATTTCTCATGGTTCCTTCCATCTCAAATATAAATTCTCCCAAAACTCGTCCATCTAATCTAGTCCCCTTTTAGACTTACCATTATTTGCAAACTCTTCCTTGCCTTGTCGACAATACTCTCATGAGTGACACTGATCACAGTCAGAAAAGAAAGTTCTTTAAATGAGCCAGAAATAACTAGGAGGACAGTAAATGGCCAGTAGGTATTAGTAAAAGTCAAAAGTTCAGAGCTATGTTTGCATTTTGGGTTTTGGTTTCTTGTTCTTTTTCTGCCATCTCTGAAAACTTCTCTACTTCCAACCTGTGATACTGTCTTAGATCAGTAGGGTTTTTGTCCAAAGTACTTAGAACTTAAAACTCAGCAAGAAAAATAAAAGAAATACACAACCACGCATAATTAAAAGAAGCTCTTGTTAATTTTGTTGTTGTTTTTATTAGTTTAGAAACACATTCCCAGTGCTATTACTTTAGTAAATATCCCATTAATCCCAGACCATAACATGCTTAACCCATTCATTTCTGCCTTTACCATCCTAAAGTTCTACAGTATGCTAAATTCCTGATGAGTGCTGTTTAACCACAGAAATTGCTGCTAAGAAAGCTACTCAGTTTTACCAGCG
Organism: Tamandua tetradactyla; assembly: GCF_023851605.1. NCBI lineage: Eukaryota > Metazoa > Chordata > Mammalia > Pilosa > Myrmecophagidae > Tamandua > Tamandua tetradactyla. Next base: position 11,227,038 of record NC_135348.1, read on the forward strand.
GTAGACTCTTGGCTAGAGTATTGTCTTCTTCCCCATCTCCCATTCTTCATGAGTAAGAAGCAGCCAGTCTAGTGATTAAGGGTGTCTGGAAACCGCCAAAAGGGGATTGTGAAAGAGAGTGTCTAGTCTTTATGTTTGATATGCCCTGAAGAAATACTGACAGCTCCTTGATGTTAGAGGTAGCCTTTGCAACCTAAGAACAGAGTTCATAATGGGCATGCAAGAAAACAACTAATGGGTGGATAAACAAATGACTGAATTTGTATCACTGTCCAGGTCCTTTCTTCTGGCTTATGGTTGCTGGGTAGTTAAAATTTACTTGCTTCCACTTAATTGAGAATAGGAAAGTTTCCATGACAACTTAATTAAAGTGTTAACAAGGACAATTATTCAGCATAAAGCAATACTCTATAACCTTGTGGTTGTCTCTGGCAGAAAAAATATCAAGATATTTGTCTTTCTTTTCAATAATGTTTTGTTTTTCCCTTACCTACAATTGACAAAAGTACAAAAACAATCAAATGTACATTATTTTTACACTTGCAAATGGCAATGGCAATGATAAATGCAATTTAAATCCTTGCTACTCAGAATGTGCTCTGTGTATCATGGCCTGTGTCCTTTTTAAAAAATATAGGCCTTATCCCACCCCAAACCTCCTGAAACAGAATATTAATTTAGCAAAATCCTCAAATGATTCCTATGAGTATTAAAGTTTGAGAAGCACTGATCTAATATCAATTTATCCAATATTCTAGACCTCACAATGGCTGGTATGAACCTATCTAAACTCAGAGATTTTTAGAACCAGGATCTTTTGTTTCTGGGTCAGTATTGTCATATCAGTTCAAATTAGGGACTGGCATTAAAGGGTTCTTCTATTATAGATTCTTAGACCATAAGAAGTTCAATAAAATTAAACAAAATTAAAATAGAGGGAAAGAAAGAGAGAATGCAGCAAGACAGTAGAACTGAAAAAATTGTACCATTTCTCAAATAAGGATAACCTCTCCAAACACAAGAAAGATAAGATAAACTTCTATCTGTTCACCACTCTTTTTCTCTTTTTCCTTACACTATTTCCCTTTCTTCTTAAAATTATTAACTTTCAATTTCTTTGAGAGACATCTGGTTGGATATGCTTTACACTGATACCCTATTATCACTCTAAAACATCTCATTTGGAATGTGAAGTTTTAGTTGGGAAAAGCAGGTGATGCAAGGTTGGAGGTCTTAAATTTCTAGGCCTGGGAGAGGCATGCATGAAGCAGGCTGACTTTGAAGAGATTCCCATGGTGACAGAAATGTCATCCACTACATTTTGTCAAAGAGAAGGTGTTTTTGGTGGTAAATATACTGTGATAGGCAGAATAATGGCCCTTCAAAGATCTCCGTGTTCTAATTCCTGTAACTGTGATTCATTATCTTATGTGGCAAAGGAGGAGTAATGTTGCAGATGCAATTAAGGTTACTAATCAGCCGACCTTGAAATGGGGAGAACATCTTGTAGTTGAAGGCAGCCTCTTTGAGCTGAGAGCAGCTTCCCTCTGACAGCTGGAAGAAGCTGAACAAATCAGTCCTCCAGATGCAGGGAAATGAGCTCTGCCAAAATCTGAGTGAGCTTGAAAGCTGACTCTTCCCCAGTTGAACCTCTGGATGAGAACACAGCCTAGCTGTGAGCAAAGGACCCATCTAAGCTGCAGCCAGACTCCTGAAACATAGAAACAGTAGGATAATAAATGTATTGTTTCAAGCCACTAAGTTTGTGGTGATTCGTCACAGCAGCATTAGGAAATTAATGCTGGATTTCATACCTAGTAGTGGGGTGGTGCTATCACAAATATCTACAAATGTGGAAGTGACTTTAGAATAGGGCAATGCTCAGACATAAGAATTTTGGGGAATGTGATTTTGAAAATTAGGCTAGATTACCTTGAACAGGCTATTCGAAGAAGTATGGATGTTAATAACTGTGCTAGTGAAGACTCTGGCAGGAAGTAAGGACCATCACAGAGAATAACTGTACCATCTTAAAGAATACCTAAATCATCACAAACTAATTATAGAGAAATGGGTGTTAAAGGTGCTACTGGTGAGAACTATTATTGTACTAATAATACGAGGGGCAGCATGTCATTGGAAACTGGAGCAAAGGAGATCCTTGTTGTACAGTAGTAGAAACCTTAGCTGAATTGACTCCTGTGATTATGTCAAATAATGAACTTAGGTATTTGATATTTCTATGTAAAGTGTTGAGGGCAGAGCCTGGTTTCTTCTTGTTCCTTATTATGAAAGGTGAGAAGGAAGAGGTATATTGAAGAAAGAACTAAGTCAAAAAAGAACCAAGACTTGATGATTTGGCAAATTCTCAGACTACCTAGATTGCAGGAGACGCTATGCTCTCCTCTCTCCAGGTGAAGCATAATGTCTTTCCACTTTGGCAATATTGACAGGTTTTATCAATTCTTTGTATTTGAAAACCCAGCTACACATATTGACATGACAGATTCCCTATATTTAAATTCATGCCCTACAATAATAGTTATATTGACCCTTGCAGTTGCCAATGTTTAGCCTTGATATTTCATAGCATTAGTATTTCAAAAAAAATTGTACCTCAAAGGTAGACCAAAATGGTGTCCTATGGGCACCAATGCATTTAATGCTGCTTTAAAAATATTTCCCCATGGGGATACTTTGCAATTTCATTGACTTCAGGAAATTGAAAAGAAAACAAATCGTGGACACAGTGATATAAAAAGGCACTTAAGATGAATGGGCTAAGGGCTACTGCAAAATAAATACTTAGTAAAACTTGTTTAAAGGTATTTATTGAATGTATTGTGTTTACTATATCCATCATAAGATATTTCACAAGACTAAAAGTTGACACGTTTAAAAAGAACGGTTCAGGGAGGTGTAATGTGCCTCAGTGACAGAGTTTTCATCTGCCAAGCTGGAGACCCGGGTTCGATTCCTGGATCCTGCCCATGCCAAAAAAAAAAAAAAACCAAAAAGCTAAAAATAACAGTTCAGCCATACAAAGGTATTATGATATTTGTAAAAACAGCCATTAGAAGGATAGTTACGATGAAGTTCTCATTGAAATTTGGTTCAAAAACACTCTTAATTTCAATATTGTTTTTTTCCTTACTGGTTTAGCTCTTTTTCTCCTTCTCCACTTGTACAAGACTTCCAAGCTTTATAACTGACCACGTGAAGACAGATTCTATATATTTTCTGAGTTTTTGACTTTATTATTTTTAAAACAAAGAAACTAATACTAGCTACCACCAAGGAGGTTATTAAAAGAAAGACCAATGAGTTATTTGCAGGGGTTTTAACATTTTTAATGCTCAAAAGAAAGTAATAATAACATTGTAGGATGTTAATTATGTGCCAGGTACTGTCCTGGTATTTTATATCTATTACATCATTTGTTTCCCTCAATAATCCTCTGAGGCAAGCACTATTATTATGTATGCCTTAAAGACATAATTGAGGAATAGGGAGACTAAATAACTTGTCCAAAGTTATGCAGCTAGCACATGGCAAAAGCAAGATTCAAACTCACGCAGTCTGAATTATAAACCTGGGATATTGTTATAATAAAAAAGAAAAGATTGGTCAATTATGCAAATTAAAGAGCCACAGTTGAAACTTTGCAAACTAGTAGGTCTCAGGAATGTACATTTAAATAAGCATCTGTAGGTGATTCTAACATTTGAGGATCTCATGGAGAAATGCTAAAATCTCAAGGTAGTAAAGTTATCTTATTGAAGAAGTCCTTGGACAAGTACACACTGGTGATACCATTTTGTAACAGGCTTACATTTTCAAGGCTAGCATTTAAGGCTGCTGATAGTCTCCTGATTTCTTTGCCTGATAGTAGGTTAACTACCAAGTGATCAGTCAGTGTTGCTTGTGAGCCTGAATTTTAATGGCTTGGTTACCTAACTGAATGGTTAACTAAAAAGCAGTAGAGTGTTTTCTTTTCATTGGGTATTTACAAGAGGAAGAAGGAGGAAGAGGAGAAGGGAGAGGAGGAGGAGAAGGGATTGGGGAAAGGAGAGGAGAAGGAAGAGGGAATGAATAATACAATTCTACTGAAGCAGGTAGGGTGGGCATTGGAAATATATCCAATAAAGCTACTTATAGAAGAAAATTTTAAGGATTATTTACACTTAGGTAACTTTTCACAAATCTTCAAATACTATAAAGGTTGACTTTTTTCTGCTTCTTTTCATGGTGGGGTATACTGAAATAATTAATTAATGCATACCTTTTATAGAGAGCTGAAAGCTGTTTATCTGTTTATATATCCAGACTCTGGATTTGTAAATAAGACCTCGTATAGTTGAAGCAGCTTTCTCTCCTATATGGTTGCCTGCTATTCGAAGGGTTTCTTGCATAGCTGTGTTGAAAAAGAATTCTAAACTCCTAACCTTATTAGAGCATCACTTTTAGAGGAAGGCATTTAGTCCTAAAAACTAGAAGAATTTTTAATGTTAAAATCTAAGAGTTGTTAAACTTTAAGAGAAACAATCCAGGGTAACAGGGACTAAAACTTGTTTACCTAATAGGAATAGAGTCAAATACGTGGAAATCCATATTTGTAACTTTTCAAATGATGGTAAAGGAAATGGGAAGGAATCTTCAGTCAGTAAATTACCCTTTCCCTCTTCAAAGATTGTAATAGGTAAAGCTCTTTCTGCTTTCTATGTTATAATTTTAAATCATATTACTATGCCTTTCATTAAGCAACCTGGTAGGGGTAAGGCCTGGTGACTTTCTTTATTCTGACACAGCACACTAACTAACTGGTGATATCTGATGCCAAAAAGTGAATGACTCTTGGGAATAAGGTTAGCTCAGTGGTTGAATTCTCACCTGCCATGCGGGAGACCTGGGTTCGATTCCCAGTCCATGTACTTCCCAAAAAACAAACAAACAAGCAAAACAGACAAAAACAAACAAACAAGAATTCAACAAAAGGTGTTGAAATAATGGGATACCCACATGGAAAAATAATGAAATGTGACCCCACCAGACAACATACAAAAAAATAAATAAATAAATAAAGAGCTAATGACTGGGTCAGAAACATCTAATGAAGGAACATCGATTATATGCTTGGTTTTCATTTTGCTTCAGAAGTCAAGATGTGAATGTTTTCTTAGTGCTTTTCTGACAAGTGTGTTTCACACATTATTCTCCTTTCTGAGATAAGTGAAGCACATACATCCCCAAACAGGAAAAGGCAGCCAAGGAGACTGATATTCTTAAATGAGAGTCTCACTAGATGAGGCCAAAAGGCATAGCATGAGCACTGGTTTACAAAAAGAAACAGATTCAAGTTTCACAGTAAGTAGAACTCTGTTTTGACATAAAGAAAAAGAAAATTATGCAGAAGCAGACTTGTTGAAATTTCGTTTTATGAAAATGACAGTTATGGCTGCTGTTCTTATATTTTAAAATACTTTGTTTAAACAGTTGACGATATTACCTAAGGGAAACAGTGTCTTACCAAATCTCCCTTTGCTTTTAAAGTATTTTATTTTGATCTGATTATAAAAGTAATTCAAAGGGCCTTCCCTCTCCATTAACATGGCAGATGTGCAGAAAAACTATCCTGGTACAGAAAACTTAACATTGCTGGTTGACAAGTTATAAACATTTATAAACTTAACCAAGCTGTCTGTCCCAAAAGGACAACACACTGAGACTGGAAAGAATAAAGTAAGAATTCACGGGACAGCAAGCGCTTATTGACAATGCTCTGAGGTCATCTTGGGGGGTGAATTGTGGCTTATTGGGCAACATGCGCAGAGAATATAGGAGACAAAATTGGGATATAGATAGGAAATGGTAACATAGTAGAAAACCAGGGTATAAGAGATTTTCACACAAGCTATCTTATTTAGGTTTTAGCTCACAATGGAGCATGGGGAGAAACAAATTTCTACTGAGAATTCCTAAACATAAGTCTGTACATCTACAGTTTTGGATTTAAGATTCATACTAACACTGTGGCTTGAAAAATCTCTGGGATGACCCTTTATTTTAACACATGCAGGGGTTGGTAATGTTTCAGGAGCCTGACAGAAGCATAAATAAATCCCCACTGGGGGAATCCACTTTACAAACAGCTTTTAAGAATTTCTATAGATAAAGTCCTAAGAAAAGTGGGCCTGAATTAAGAAAACTCACCAAATATATGGAAGAAGAAGTCACTATAAGTGACAGAAAGCAGAATTAAACTGGAAGTCAAATCTGCTAGGACTACATGTGTAGGAACCCCTCAACACAAAATATAAAATAAATATGTTTAATCTATTTAAAAAATTAAATGGAGAATTCATAGTATAATGCAGAATATAAGTTTGACCACTTTGAAACTGTAACCAAAGAGAACTTCCAGAAATGAAAAATATGATAATTGAAAACGAAATACCATGGATGAATTAAATAGCAGATTAAACTGGCAGATTAGTGAAAATCATTGGACTGGAGAATATATCTGAAGAAATAACTCAATTCAGATAGCGGTGGATGAAAATATGAAGGAATGCTTAAGATGCATGAAAAATTCTGTAGGGATTTTGTGGAAAGGCAATATTCAAAGAAATAAAGGCAAAAGTTTTCCAGAATTTATATCAATTGTCCATTCTCTGCCAACTCATTAGCCTAATAATTCCCAAGAGGGATGAATTAAAAAGAAAATCCTCTCACAAATGCATTTGTTAGAATAACCAAACCAAAGACAAATAGATTTCAAAAGCATCCAGAAAATAATTCCATATCACCACAATGGAATACCAATGAGATCATTTGCCAACTTTGCTATCTTCTTAACAGAAACAATCGAAGGTAGAAGAAAATAGATTATTATGGTCAAATGGCTGGAAAGTGTTGAGAGAAACATAACTGTAGAGTTAGAATTGTACTTTCAGCAAAACCGTCTTTCAAGAATTAGAAGGCTGCTGGGAGGAGGCGATCTTAGAAATTTAACTACCAATATACCCTCACTACAATAATTTCTAAAATGTACTACAGAAAAAGGACAGTATTTCCAGATGAAAGATGTGAAAGCTAAGAAATGATAGTAAGTGGAGAAAATAACAAATACGTAACATGATTAGCCTAAATAATGAAAGGAATTGATTGGTAAACTCTGCCTATTTTTAATTTAAGAATTCGCTTTTATCAAAAACACCATAAAGAAAATAAAAAGACAAGCTACAAACCGATTGGAGAAATTTGCACTGCATAATTGGAAGCAGATGTACATCTCTGTAAATAAATCTTTGCTCCCCGCCTTTTATTTTCCTTTGATGTAGTCTCAGGAATCTAGTGCCCCAGAGAATTAGTTATTTTAGGGTTACTGATACCACTTGCAAATCGTTTTATAACAGTTTCAACAAGCATAATCTTATCAGTTTTGTGTAAAGAATGTACTAAATGTTTGCTATAATTTTTATAGATTATATGAGACCATTTTCATGAGAACCGAGTCTCAAATTATAATCCTTTCACAGATGATTCAAAATGTTTTGCATTTTTATTTGTTTATTATTATTATCATCACCACCCTGATTTTTTGAACTGTCAGTTCATATCGTTTCTCTTGGTTGAGACGTCAGTGTTTTTTCTGATTCACTTAAAGGAGCTCCTTATTTATTGAAAATATCCACCTGAGATAAAATTATAAGCCTCAAAGTTGAGTTAGTCTTGATTAAAATCATAAGAAATCATAGATAATGGAATTATAATGAGAAAGCATGAGACAGAATAAAGTTCGAGTGCTGGGTTGATTATTGCACTTTCCAAATTAAATCCTATTTATATTTTGGCAACCATTCATTGTAGGACAAAGAAAGGACTCAGTTTGAGGACTGGCCAGATAGACTAAGGACTTACTTAAAATTGAAGTATGCATGCTCTGTTCCTTCTTACCATAATTAGAAGCACATTTTTCTTTTTAATTGACATTCAGAGAGAAGACCTTCTGAGATCCATGCGTTCACTCAAATATTTTATGGCACATCAAGCACTGTTCAACAGAATAATAAAACAAAAATCTCTGTTGTCGTGGAACTTCCTCTAGGGCCTGGCGACCTGCTATGGAGAAAAAGAAAGTGGAAAAGGATGATGGATGAGGCAATAAGGCGGGTAGTGTGACAACATGAACTTCAACCAATAGGGTTTTTCTTTTTTTAATCTGACAGGTATAAAATGTTTACCTTTCGTTATGACCGCTTGCTGAATCATGTCCCCCACGAAAAGCATGTCTTAACTCTGCCAGGCACGGAGTCCTTAAGGATTCCACACGAGATAGCAAGTTAAAGTGCAGAAACAGATTTATTAGAGGAGAGAAAAATGGGGAAGAAACAGAAGGGAGCCACCGACACAGAGGTCGGAGGAAAGTGGCTCAGGACCACACCCCCCTCTTGGGGAGTCACCCTTTTAAAAGAAAAATTGCACCCAAAAGACTGCACTAACCAAGGGACTTATTGACTTAGGCAATAATACATTGTTGACATGCCGAGGAGCTATGCAGAGTGAGCATAGGGCAGGGGAGGGCGCTGTCAGCCGAGATTATGATCACATTTCCAGGTGTCTGGGATGTCTTCATTCGTCTGGAGAATGCACCACAGGCCTGTATGGCAATTGGTTCACATCTGGATCCTTGGACCTGCCAAGGACGCTGAGGAGCGGGGACTGAAGGGGGCTCTGCATCAAGAGTTCCTTTTGCTAGACCTAACAAACCCCTGGTTGTAGGTGTGAACTCAGGGGCATTTGAAGGTTTTATTATTAATTAAGATGTGACTAAATGAATGAGGGTGAGCCTTAATCCCATGTAGCTAACATCCTCATAAACAAAGGAATTTGGACCCAGAAGAAGAAAATCCATGGGAAGAGCCTGACCTGGAATTCAGAGTAACCTGGTAGAGAAAGGAGAAGCCATTGACATGTGATGGGGAAGCCAAGGAAACCAAGATTTGCTGGCCAGCGAGAGCACTGGGGAGGCAAGCCTTCTAGTCTCTGAAGCCATGAGCTTCATGCTGTTCAGCCAAGCCATTATGTGTCACTTGTCATAGCAGCTGAGAAACTGAGACATCATGTATTAGATTGATTTTATCTTCAGGAAAACATAAGCCACTTTAGGAATTTCAAACAGAAAGTGATGCCAACAGAACGATTGAGAAGGCTCAGGGTAGGAATGTGGGAGAATGCTGTTGGCTGCAGAGATCAGAGGAAACTGACACTGATGAGGTCAGCTGTCCGCAGGATGCAAGTGGGTGATGAAAATATTACAAGCCTGTGGACTCCTGCAGGTATTTCCTGATGCCAGAGGAAGCTAGTGCATCTCCTTCTCTCTGCTATCTATGGGTCACATGAATTCAGAATCCAACCTAAACTCTGCCTGAAACTGTGGTTTCTATGCTTGCCCCCTCATATTGCAAAAGAGAATGCAGAAAGGGGCAGGAATGATACTGAGTTAAAATGAGACAATCTAGTACAACATCAAAGTTATATTTATTTATTATTGCAGCTATTGCAAACTTTTTCTTTTGGTCAATTAGTCCATTCTACTGTAAGATATTGAATTTGCTCCTTTAAGTTGTAGATAAACATGGTACTCAAGTTAATTAATCCATCATTCTATATACTGTGTAGGTTCAATTGATAGTCTGGTAGCTTTCACCCTTTTATCTTCAGTGAAATAACAGGTGTCTCCTGTAGATTTTTACCCAAAGAAATACTGAGAGCTTTCACAAAAAGATTCACTAGAAATATTTATCTTAGTATGCTCCTTACCTTTTTGATTACATTCACCATGCTTTTTGGTTAAAAGGTTTTAATGTTTAGATCCCATAACAGATACCTATTTTTATCCCTAAAGTAGTTTCAGTTCAATTTAATTTTCATTAATCTGAAATTAATTTGGTAAACGATGTGTAGTGTCCATCAAATTAATTTTTGAATTAATAATAAAATTTAAAAGTAAGCACTAATCAATGTTTGCAAGACTAGTTAAAATAGGCTCAACTAGGTTGGTCATGAATCAGCAAAATCACTTGAGAATGTATCTATGAATTACTCAAACATCATTGAAGTAAGTGTGGTTGAAAGGATGATTTCTATTTTAAATCCTGTATGCATTGTTCCTAGAAGATAACTGAATAAGCTTCAATTGAATATATGATATGATTTATGCTGCACAAAGTTTAGTAAGAATGACTCATGGAGCAGTTTTTATTTAAATGTAAAGGATGTATTTAAAAAATCCATCTAAGCAAACATGGCCAGTTCTTGTATTCGCTCTCAATATGCTGTATTAATTCACCATAAACATTTAATTAACAAATACTGAGCCATTGCTCCTAGGGGAAAAATACAAGGTCAGATTTCTGCAAGCCTCTGATGAGAATAATTTCTTTAACAGACCAATGCATTGCCTTGTTTTTGTTGAGTTTTTGTTTAAAGGCAAAAGAGGAAAATGAGTTCTACCAGATAACTTTTGGGGTTTCACAGGGGAGTCAGATGAATATCAAAGGGACCAGACAGGCACAGAAGATAAAGTGGACTCTGACTTTGACATGGACGAAGAGGATGAACCATCCAGGGATGGAGAAGCAGAAGAGCCAAGAAGGAAGCTATCAGAGCCTATCAGGAACCTCTCAAGAGCATGAGGCCTCTGAGGTCAGCTCCCTGGCTGGTAGCGCTCAGAAAATCCGCGACAAAAAGGCAGTGCTGCTGCTGGAACTACAGGATAATTGGCTCTGAAGTCGGAAGTCTACATCTGAACATATACATGACAAATATTTCTTTGGGTATAAGAAAGGCAGGTCCAGTCATGGCAGCCAAAAGGGTCCCACTGTGGGTGACCACTGACCTAGGAAGAACAGCCAAGATCATAGAGGATTTCAAACTATGCGCTCTGAAGCAATGCGCTGTTCGAGGCTGACAAAAAGAAGCAAGCTCACAAGAGGCAGACGTGCCCTGGGCCCATAACCACCTTTCATTCTGCATCAGCGGCTCATTTGTTGGGAAGCCAGGCTCCAAGAAAGAGAAGGTCAATACAGAAGGACTTGATCCAACTCCCATAGCGTCTGGGTTGGCTCTTCATGCTGGAACTGGACTGGTCATTCTCTCTACTCCTTGCTCTTACGCCCATCATCACTTTTAGTGATGATGCAACATTTAAGGAATGGTTCCCTTAGGGCAATCGCCATAGGTTCCTCTGGTCAAGAGCTCTTCCCAGTGACCCTCCACCAACCCTGTACTGGAATCCTGTTACAGGCATCCATATGCCACTGTTCAAGCCTTCAAGATTCCACCGCTGTGAAGTCAACACGAAGTACATCAGTGTCCATGGACTGCCGCCCACTGTCACAGTCCTGGGCCGTGAGCCTTGTGCCAGAAAATCATCATTAAATGAAGAAATATCCAGTCCTTAGAAACCTCTTTCTTGTCCTGATTTGGGGCTCTTGATGTTACATGCTCCATGCTGCTCCCCTCGGTTATTTCTGATCTATGCCTAGTGCTTTTCTCTTCTATATTTCATTTCCCAACTTTTCCTCTAGTTCCTGCTGGCTTTATTTTTTTTTAATCTAATAAATTGGAAAGATCCATATCTATATTTCTCTCTATATATTTTATTAGTTTAAATTTTCATTTGATTTTTGTTGATTAACGTTGAACCTCACAGCTAGCAGCACTACAACTTATGCCTGAAGGAAGCTCATCTAACACACATATTTTCTCTATAAGACCCCTGACAGCCTTCTTGCACTTAGAAACACTAGAAAGCACTTCAGCGTTACACTTGGGGGTCATTTTAAATTGTGACATCACCAGCAAAAATCATACAAATTAGAAAAAATATGGCATTGTATATACCACAAAAACCACAGCTAAACAAACAAGCAAGCAAAAAACAAAAAACACTTGTTTAATTTATGAGAGCTAAAGCAGAAGGCAGAGCATCACCTTATCTGACCTCAGCTGGGAGTGTACTCCTTAGGTGTTTCCAAAAGGTCTGCAAATAACTACAAAAGCACCCTGAGTATTGACTTTGGGATTCCAATTACATTTTTCTAGTAGGCAAATTTGCAAATGCAGAATCTATGAATAATGAGATCAACTGCATAGATAGATTGATGTACAGAAATAACTTCAATGTTAAAAGCTTTACAATAATTGAAAAAAAATCGCATAAAATCTATGGTGAAAATAGTAAATGTTTTCCTCGATAATTATAATGACTGCCTTCAGGTGTATGCAAATCTTGCACTGTCCCCTTTAAGTTAACCTCCAGCAGGAGCAACTTGACTTTGAGAGCCCGTAGAGTAGGGAATAGTGGAATTCGAAACACCAGGAAAAACCAGGGCCAATGAGAAGTTCAGAGGTTGGAAGCAATGGGAGTTGAAGCCAGAAGTTTGGAAGCTAGAGAGAGATGGTATTAGAAGCAGAGCCAGTCTGAGACGCATAATGTGGAGAGGTGAAGTTGAAGCTAAGTCAAAGACAGTTGTTTCCATATGACATATGTAATCAAGTTGGATGATTGGGGCAAAGAGAACGAGAGGACAAGAGAAAAGCTTAAAAGAAAGCTCATAATAATATTTATAAACTTTAGTTATAGTTTGATAATCTTTAGTAGCTCAGCAAATATAATTAAGAATTCCCAAACATTTGTAATCTCAGTTAGAGATCAAAGATACAAAAACCAACTGAAATTTCTAAATTATTTGTATTCCTTTTACAGAGCAAGTATTTTAGCCTACATGCCATGGAAAGTAAATAACGATATGCAGGCATTATTTTTATTATTATTATTTTTACATGGGCAGGGTCTGGGCATCACACCTGGGTCTCCGGCATGGCAGGTGAGAATTCTGCTGCTGAGCCACCATCGCACCACCTCAAAAACTTTTAATGAGTTATCTAGTGAAACTATTTATTAACTAAAATTTTAATCAAAACAGCTAATTTTACCATGGAGAGCTCCTTCATACCCTGCTCTGCTCAGGACCTCTTTCCTTGGCTTCGCATTGTCAAAGTCATGATTTACTGATCAGCCATGTTCTTGTTCTCTATGATTTCTGTGGCAACAGAAATCCCTTTTCATTGCAGGTGAGGTAAGGGATTCAGGGAGCAGCTGGGTGTGCTGACTACATATGGATGGTAGAGATTTGGGGTGAGGGGTACTTTGGTCTGGGGAGGGGAATAATGGCCATTGCAGGACAAGATTTTGTATTTAATGTCATAAATGTGGGTCTGAGAGAAAGAGAGAGAGAGAGAGAGAGAGAGAGAGAGAGAGAGAGAGAGAGAAAGGAAAAGAGAGAGAGATTTTGTAGTATTAAAGAAAGGACGATATCAATATGAGCTATATTTTAGATACCAGAGAAACAAAAGAGAGTGAAAGTGATAAAATGGATAGGCTCTTGTGGTTGTGTAAATGCAAAGCAAACAGTCTAATGTAAGGAATTCCATCCATTCTTGGTTGAGTTACAGTGCAGTAGGTTAACTTGTTAGCATATTATTAATATTATTATTTTACATTTTATTTTATTGTAATTTTTATATTCCATCTCCTGAATACTAAGACTTCTCTAATTTGGAATGCAGGCTTTTAACCCTTTTTTAGATACTTATTAAATTCCCAGTGAATTATTTGTACTTTGCATTGAGCTGCTCAGTTACTTTCAAACACTTTTTTTCTTGTGAGCTCTTATTTAGAATTATTTCATGGTTAGCTGCTTGTGTAGAGCAAGCACACCAATTTGAAAATTAGATCTGTTGCCAATTCACTAACTGCTAGCAAATTATAATCTCTCTGGCATCCAATGTGCTAACTTTAAAAAATTTATGTTTATTGAAAAACCTCCACACACGTACAGTCCAACCATGTTATACCAACAGTGGCTCACAATATCATCACATAGTTGTATATTTATCACCATTTGCATCTCTCCAGAAAAAGAAGTAAAAAGAAAAAGAAAGAATTTATAAAACATTCCATACCCCTTACCTCTCCCCTCTCGCTGACCACCAGTATTTCAATCTACTCAATTTTTACCCTTTATCCCCCTCTATTAGTTATTAATTTTTATCCTTATTTTTTTTACTCATTTGTCCATACCCTGGATAAAACGAGCATCAGACACAAGGTTTTCACAATCATATGGTCACATTGTAAAAGCTATATAATCATCTTCAAGAATCGATACTAGTAGAGTACAGTTCAACAGTTTCAGATACTTCCCTTCAGCCTCTCCAATATACCATAAACTAAAAAGGGATATCTATATAATGTGTGAGAATAACTTCCAGGATAACCTCTCGACTCTGTTGAAATCTCTCAACCACTGAGACTTTATTTTGTCTCATTTCCCTCCCCTCCCTTTTGGTCAAGAAGACTTTCTTATTCCCATGATATCAGGTTCCAGCTCATCCCCAGGAGTCAGGTCCCACATTGCCAAGGAGATTTGTACCCCTTGGAGTCATGGCCCACGCAAGGGGGGAGGATGATGAGTTCACCTGCTGAGTTGGCTTGAGAGAGAGAGAGGCCATATCGGAGCAGCAAAAGGGGTTCCCTGGGGTAATTCATAGACCTTAATTATCAGTAGGTTTAGCTTCTCCTTTGCAGAAATAAGCTTCATAGGGACAAGCCCCAAGGTTGAAGGCTCAGCCTATTGAATTGGTTGTCCCCGCTGCTTGTGAGAATATCAGAAATTCCCCAGATGGGGAAGTTGAATATCTACTTCTTTTGTCCGCAGTACCCCAAGAGGACTTAACAAATACTTTCTTATTCTCTGCCCAAATTACTCTGGGATATATTGGAGCATCACACTAACCTGTACAAACTAACATAATCTCAAGATTTCATGTAATTATGGCATTCAAATAAATTGACCATACAAGTTAAATTAGGAAATGCGCTATCTAAAATATAAATTTTTGCACCAAATAAACCTCTTTCTCTTTGGTCTCACACAGAAGTTGAAGTTTGAAACTATGGGCCGTATACTCCCTTAAAACTCATCAATGTGCTAACTTTTAATTTGGGGGGAATGGGCTCTGAAGTGAATAGCTGAATCATCTCTTTAGCTTATCCTGGATACACATTTTTAGTATATGAGTAACGCAGGCACATTTAGGGGATTTGGTAAAATTCAGTTAAAGAATATTAACTTTCATTTTCCTCCTTAGTGTTAATAATAGAGAAAGAATTGTCTATTAAGTGGAAATTAAAAATTGTATGTTCACATATCTATAATTTAACCTTGATTAAAATTAGGTTCAAAAGAGCAAAACTTCAAAAAAGGAAACCTTTAATAGACAAAAAACAGTTATTAATGCTAGTTCTTTCAGAACTTGCAAAGCAAAGTACTGGATAAACATTATCCTTTGTTAAGCTAGAACATATTTGTATACCAGTGTTCATTAACTTCAGTTTAATTCATATTTATTCTGTATTTTATGTCAAAAAGATGTTTCATTTTAATTATATTTCCTAAAAGGGACAAAAAAAGTTCCTATTATATGAAATATTAGTTTCAAAATTTTCAAGGATTATTCAGTTATAAATTTGAGAATAGGAATTTTTTGGTAGCATACTTTATCTGTTCACTTGCAGTTATAAATCATGTTTGTCATGAGAAATAAATTTTATTCACTAACTTTGTGATAATTAACATGCTGATTGTTAACTATCTAGCTTGAATTAATTCAAACAGCAAGAAAAGTCTGTACAGAGACATTTAAATTAGAAAAATATTTAACAATAATATTCCTTGTAAAAAAGGGAGTTTTATAAGAAAATAAATGTGACTCTGTTTGATGAATACAATGAAATATTAGGATCTCAATTTCCATAACAGTTTGAAAGTATGATTTGGGAACAGTTAAGGAATGATGGTGCAATCTTTCCAGGTGTAGGTAATTCTTTATCCAATGGATATTCTTTATTTTGACAGCTCAGGATAATTCTCTGGGCACTTTCTCTAATCCTCCTCTTTCAGAAGGGAATGACCAGTTTAAAAAAGCAGCGATTATTATGAATGCTAGGTAATTCAAGAAGAGGAATGTTTTACATTCAATTTTGTACTTCCTATAAAAATACTATACTTCAATAAAAGAACAGATGCTAGCTATTAACTTAAGTGAGTAAAACATTAAGTAAAATAGGCTCCATAATTTACTCTAAATTTTTATTTTCAGTCTTTCAATGTAAACTTTATTTTCAGATTTTGCTTATTTTAAACCTTGGGTTTAGTTCATAACTAGTTGAAGTGAAACTTTCTAAGTCATTAAACCTCTTTGCATTTCCTTAAGGCTAATCAGAATCTCTTAGTAAATTTAATAATCATGCAAAGTCTTGAAACTCATCTTCTGCTTACATTTATTTTTTTGCTTTTTTGGGGGGAGTGCATGGTCCAGGAATCGAACTGGGGTCTCCCGCATGGAAGGTGAGCATTCTACCACTGAACCAGCCGTGTGGCCTGCTTATGTTTTAACATAAGTAAGGAAAATAGTATTATTTCAGGAAAGACTTTAACTTATCTACCTAATTTTGGGTCTCCACATGTTCTCTCCACCTACAGCCAGAAATTGATAGTGAAAAATAAAGATATCTATGTAAGTGCCTATGATGATTGTAAGAGGTTTGTGTGGGTTCTTGGTACTGAACTTATTTTATTTTATTTTTTATTGCATGGGCAGGCACCAGGAATCAAACCCAGGTCTCTGGCATGGCAGGTGAGAACTCTGTCACTGAGCCACCGTGGCCAGCCCCTGAACTTATTTTTGTGATGGTAAAGCAAGTATCAGAATACTTCATTTCTTTCTTTCTTTCTTTCTTTCTTTCTTTCTTTCTTTCTTTCTTCCTTCCTTCCTTCCTTCCTTCCTTCCTTCCTTCCTTCCTTCCTTCCTTCCTTCCTTCCTTCCTTCCTTCCTTCCTTCCTTCCTTCCTTCCTTCCTTCCTTCCTTCCTTCCTTCCTTCCTTCCTTCCTTCCTTCCTTCCTTCCTTCCTTCCTTCCTTCCTTCCTTCCTTCCTTCCTTCCTTCCTTCCTTCCTTCCTTCCTTCCTTCCTTCCTTCCTTCCTTCCATCCTTCCATCCTTCCTTCCTTCCTTCCTTCCTTCCTTCCTTCCTTCCTTCTCTCTCTCTCTCTCTCTCTCTCTCTCTCTTTCTTTCTTTCTTTCTTTTTTAGTGCATAGAACCCGAATCCATAATAAAAGACAAAGTTTCCTCATTCTGACATGTAAAGGAGAGATCACAATTATCTAAATGCTTAGGCAGTACCGATTGTAAAACTGAGTAATCCCAAACATGTGTTTTAGTCAACTAAATTTAAACAGATGAGCATTATCACCCTTAAGATAATTGGGTATCTCCTTTAGATCCACCTTTTCTTTAAATATTAAAAAGAGAAAAAGCGTGGGACACGGTGGCTCAGTGGCAGGGTTCTCGCCACTGGATTCGATTCCCGGTGCCTGCCCACGACAAAGAAAAAAAAATAAAGAGAAAAAGCTACTTGTCACTTGACCTCTTCTTGTTGATTTCTAGCTTAATTTTATGGTAGTCTGAGAAGCCACACCCTATAATTTCTAGCTTTTAAAACTTGTACCTATGTGTTGTAAAGCCTAGAAGGTGATCTGTCTTGGTGAATGTTCCATGTGGGCTTGAGAAGATCGTGCATTTTGTTTTTGTTGAATGGCAGATTCTATAAATGTCAATTAGTTCAAATGGATCCATAGTGCTATCAGGTGATCCTCTTCTTAAGCTAACTTTATTCACTCTCCCTCACATCTCACGCTACCTAAAGAAAGGTACTATAGAATCTAAATCTATAGACTGCATTCTCTCACTTATCTACTGAGAATAGCTGCAGCTGTCAAGAAATGGGCAATTTTATGGAAAGTCCACTTTGCTTGAAGTTTGGGTGAAGACCTTCAAGCTATTTTGTCCTACACATATTAACGACTATGCCATTTGCAAGATTTATGATGTTATAAAGTCATCCCTTCATTTTGTGTTGCACACAGGAAGTGGAAAGAAAACCTATTCTTTATCTTTTTCATTTTCTCTGAGCTCAGTTTGCCCTTTCGTTGCAAAGATCAATGTCTTCCCAGGAAGTCTAATCTCACAGGGTATATAATGATATAAAAGAAATTAATTAGCTTCACATCAACAAGGGAGATGGAATTAACAAAATTATTCAAAAGATCCATTTTTTGCTCAAAAATAAATATACTACTTATTAAAATAGATTTATTATTAAAAAATAAGTATTCGTCGGAAAAACTGGTCAATAACATTTCAAAGTGGCTTGTTTAAATTAGTAGTAAAATTTATGATGATGTTAAATCTTGGCCCCAAGCTTTATTTTTCAGCATAGTTTGATTTTTGTACTATCTAAAATAAAATAAGTTCTTTATATATGTCTTTTAGGTAGAAAGTTCTGGCTTTAAAAAACTGTGAAACTGTAAGTAGCCAAACTGAACCACAGGGATCTTGATAAAAGCATTCATCTTTATTGAATTTTAATTTATTCTCATGCTTCCACTATTATTGGTCTATTAATTCATTCATTGATATAGGCATTTATTTATAAAATTGCATCACATCTGGAGATCTTCAAACAGTATAAATAAATCTATTAAGGATACTTTCCTCATGATGGACAAGTCAATCTTTCTTCTACAAACCACACATAATAAAAGTTTTTTGGAGTCACAGCTCTTTCTTTCTGAGGCGTGTGTATGTATAGACATATATATGATATTATATAGTATAATATATAATTCTCCATAATATATGTAATTCCAGAATGTTGTATACTTATATATTTAAATTGATATATTCAACGAGTTACAATGTTTTATTCACTTAAGGCAAACAATTCACAAGGACTTCTATTTAATTAGCTCCTTCTCCAAGTGAGTATTAAAATTCTCCAAAGTGGGTGGGCCATGGTGGCTTAGCAGGCAGAGCGTTCGCCTGCCATGCCAGAGACCTGTGTTCGAGTCTCGGTGCCTGCCCATGCAAAAAAAAAACAACAATAAAATTCTCCAAAGCTTTATTAAAATGTTCATTATCCACCAATTATTTAGTTTATTTCTGCAACTTTATTTGAAGTAATAATCATTTTCCCCGGTTACGATCATTCCCGATAGTTTTCTTAATAGTTCTTGCTTAAAAGCATATTTCCTCAATGTATTACCAGGAAGCCAGACTAATGTTTTATTTCTTTCACACTGTTTGCTTTTTAGGACAGCAACATTTTCCTCTACACTTAAAATAGTAGTCATATTCAAACAGTTGATATTGGAGTCAGAGCTATGGTAAATTGGCCTTTTGTATTATGTGAATTTTTGAAACCTCTGCTCTTCAACTTTTAGGTAATTATATAAACGCTTTTAAATATAGAACAAATTTTATATGCTAGCGAGTATATTAGTCAGGGTTCTCTAGGGAAACAGAACTGACAGAAGATATCTGTAAATATTATGAGATTTTGATAAGAATTGCCTCAAGCAACCGTGGGAGTTGGAAAAGTCCAAATTCTGTAAGGCAGGCTGCAAACTGGGTACTCCACTGAAGATTTTCGATGAATTCCCCAGGAGAAGTTGGCTGGTTGAAGCAGAGGTGAAATTCTCTCTTCTGACTGCTGAAATACTCACTTCTCTCTTTAAGGCCTTCAGTTGTTTGGACAAGACTTCTTTCATTGTTGAAAGCAATCTCCTCAGTGGATTGTAGATGTCATCAGCCTTAAATGGCCAGCATCAATGGATTGAGAGAGCCTTCTTGACCAAAAGTGGGAAGAGAGAAATGAGACAAAATAAAATTTCAGTGGCTGAGAGATTTCAAACAGAGTTGAGAGGTTATCCTAGAGGTTATTCTTAATGCATTATATAGATATCCCCTTTTTAGTTTATGGTGTACTAAAGTGGCTAAAGGGAAGTACCTGAAACTGTAGAGCTGTGTTCCAGTAACCTTGATTCTTAAAGATGATTGTATAATGATATAGCTTTTGCAATGTGACTGTGTGATTGTGAAAACCTTGTGTCTGATGCTCCTTTTATCTATGATGCGGACAGATAAGTAAAAAATAAATGAATAATAGGGGGAACAAATGTTAAAATAAATTGAGTAGATCAAAATTCTGGTGATCAATGAAAGGGGTGTTAAGGGGTATAGGGAAAAAAATAGGGGGAACAAAGGTTAAAATATATTGGGTGCATGGAAATACTAGTGGTCAATGAGAGGGAGGAGTGAGGGGTATGGTATGTACGAGTTTTTTCTATTTTCTTTTTATTTCTTTGGAGTGATGCAAACATTCTAAGAAATGATCATGGTGATGAATATACAACTATGTGATGAAATTGTGAACCATTGATTGTGCACCAGATGTGGAATGCTCACATATTGAGAATGTTCATGTTTGTGTGTTGTTTTGTTTTGTCAATAATAAAAAAAAAAAAAAGACATAAAGGGATGGTGCAAGGTCCTGACCCAGAGGAATTTTCAATGTTCTTGGAACAAAACGTACTACTGTGCAATGATTTTAAAACACTTATACAATAGCATGTGTGTCAAGTAGTAGCTTGATGCTAAACAGGAAATGAAGTGCATTTGTGAAACACTCTAGATGTATCAAGTCTCTTAACATTAGAAACTTGTCATTTTTGAATTCATGTCTACTTACAAAAAAATTTTTAGATAACCATTTTGTGCCTGTCCTAACATATACAAATAAAAGGAAAAGAAAAAAAAAAGATCAAGGCTGTGACTTTCCTTTACAACAGTTTCCAAGGGATATTGTTGGGAATAGAATGAAAGAGTTGAGCAGCAGGAATAATTAAAATTTTAAGCAGAAGAAAATTTATAATCTTTTGTATTATCCAGATTCCTGCCCACATTTAGAAAATGTGACAACTGCTAAATAACAATGTTAATTCATGATCCAAGAGTATCGATCTATTTTCTACTAATATTAATGCAAAAATAAGATGTACACAGATACTGAAAGTAGATCATATATACTAGTCTAGGCTTAGTCATATACAAGATTTGAGGCACTATATTTTAAGTAGGTGAGATCTTTTTCTGACAATGTTTCTAACTTAATTATTGGAAATAAATGCAAGATATTTTAATAGTACAATCTTCAAACATCAACCTAATATTTATTTATGTATTGATGGAAAATATCATGGGAAATTATTTTGTAAACAGACCTTAACCATCTTGGTCATACACAACTTGTAGATTCTTTTAAAAAGTTGGTGAGGGCTAGGCACTTTTTTGCAACCTTACCATAAGTTATAATGAAATCAATCTCACCCAAATTCTGTCACACAAACATTTAATGTGTGTAAATGTCACACAGACATTTATTAAACAAAGATCTATTAACAAGCAGGCACAAAGCAGATTTTATGAAGTTTTATGTATGTTCGATGAAATTCCAGCTGTCTTTCCTCCTAGGAAATAACAATCACAGCGTATATGACAGGTTCATCAGAGGCAGATGTAAAAATATTCTAGAGCTAGGATTCTGTTTTCCTCCGTCAGCATCCAGCTACTCACGTTCAATGCTTGAAAATCATTTTGGTATTAGATTTCAAGCATCACCCAAGAGTCTAGGACAAGGGTGGAGAGCATTTCTATATTTTAGCCCTAAAATACGTATATAGTTCATAAAATCACATGCTACTGATTTTGCCTCTGAGAGTCCGTTTCTCACACTCATTATGCAAACTGATAAGTAAGAGAACACAAGTACAGGTTTCCTTGGAGAATATCACTTTGTCTGGGACAGTCCATGCTTATGCATGTTACATCTGGATTAATATTAGTCCAGATTTCTCACTTTTTTAGTTAAATATTATTATTAACAGTTTCATTAAAATAATTGAGGATGGGTTTACGAGTCCTCTACTTTGTGATTAAAGCTTCTACCGTGCCATCTTAAAGTTTTGTGTGTTCAACGACAGTAAAAATACTTCATTTTAACATGTGGATGAATCTGAAAGACAAACAGTGATCACCCATCTCTCTTTTAAAAGGCAATATAATCAACATCTACTTATCACGGAAACTATCAAGAACATTGGCTGGTGCAGATGTGTGCCCACAATAAATTGACCCCACAAATAAGATTCAGGCAATTTCATAAAAAAATAGTAATACTATATTTAAAAATGCCAAGTAGCATAATTATAGAAATAGACATGAGCAAGAAACTGACAAAGATTGTGAACATGTACCACTTATCTTCATATTGCTTTGCTGTTTTTAAATAGACTTTTATTTTAAAATTGTTTTAGCATTACAAAAAAATTGCAAAGATAGTACCAAAAAATTGCAAAAATAGTACACAGAGTTCCCATATACCCCATACCCAGTTTTTCCCATGGTTAGCATCCTTTTAAACATTTTATAAGTTGTAGATTTACAGGAAAATCATAGAGTTGCCATTTACCACCCCTATTATTAATACCTTGCATTAGTGATACATTTGTTACAATTGATGAAAGAATACCATTATAACTATACTATTAACTGTTCTTTTATTATATCATCATGTTAAATTGTTACAATTAATAAAATTAGTATCAATATGTTATTATTAAAGTCCATAGTTAATTCATATTAATTTAGTTTGTACCTCATGCCTCTTTTCTTCTCAGGATTCCAGCCATGGTTTTCTTTGGTCTATAGTTTGTCTTGCAATGTTTTTATCTCATTTTGGAATTACAGTAATGCTGACCTCATAAAATGAGTTAGGAAGTGTTTCTTCTGCTTCCATTTTTTTTAAAAGAGACTGTGGAGAATTGGTATCATTTCTCCCTTAAATGTTTGGTAGACTTTACCAGTGAAACCATCTGGGTTTGTACTTTTTTTTGGAAGATCACTAATTATTTATCACATTTCTTTAATAGATATAGATTATCTGTGTCTCTGTATGTCAGCTTTGTTAGTTTCAGTCTTTCAAGGGATTCATCCATTTCATGCTGATGAAATTTTCATATCTAATAAAAATTAGAATCCTTTGAAATCCATAGAATCAATAGTGATGACCCACTTTCTTTCCAATAAAAGTATTGTGACTTCTCTCTCTATTTCTTGGAATGCCTAGCCATGGGTTAATCAATTTTATTGATGTTTTAAACAGACTGGCTTTTAAATAAATTCACTGAATTCCTCTTTTATTTTACTATTATTAATTTCATTGATTTCGGCACTCATTTTTTTTCCCGCTCGATTTAAGCTTAAATTATTCTTTCCTTAGTTTACTAAGGCAAGAGTGTTTAACTTTTCTAAAATATGAATTTACTGCCATACATTTCCTTCCAGCAACTGCTTTCATTGCAACCCACACATTTTGATAAGTTGAATTTTCATTTTCATATAGTTTAAAATGCTTTCAAATTTCACTTAAGACTTCTCCTTGGACCCGTGCAAATGTACTGTTTAGAGTCCAAATATTTGGATATTTTTTGCTATCTTTCTGTTGTTGATTTCTAGCTTAATTTTACTGTAGTCTGAGAAGTCACACCCTATAATTTCTAACTTGTAAAATTTGTTACCGTGTGTAAAGCCTAGAATATGATCTGTCTTGGTAAATGTTCCATGTGGGCTTGAGAAGATTGCGCATTTTGTTTTTGTTGAATGCCATATTCTGTAAATGTCAATTAATTCAAATGGATCCATAGTGTTATCAGGTGAACTGTAACTCACTTTTTCTGCCAGCTTAATCTATCAATTACTGAAAGAGAAGAGTCAACGTTTCCAACTATAGTAGCAGATTTATCGATATCTCCTTACACTTCCATCAGTTTTTGCATCATATATTTTGGCACTCTATTGTTTGCTGCATTCACCTTTAGGTGAATCTCCTTACTCTTTTTTTTATACTTGTTACCACTTGTATCTTTGTACATTGTATGTCCAAAACAATAGACTTATCATTAGTCTTTATGTATATGAATTTTAGCACCTGTAGGAAGTAAGAAGTAGATTTACATACCAAGCAATACAATACAATAATACTTACATTTATTATTACCCAGTTGGTTACCTTTTTTTCATAGATCTTTATTTCTGTTTGCCACATTGAACTACTGTCTAGTATCCTTTCCCTTCAGGCTAATGAACTCCCTTTAGTGTTGTCTGTAGGACAGGTCTAGTGGTGATGAACTCCCTCAGCTTTTGTTACCTGCGAATGTCTTAATCTCTCCCTCAATTTTGAAAGACAGTGTCATTGGATATAAAATTATTAGTTGGCAGTTGTCTTCTTTGAGCATTTTAAGTATCTCAATGAACTGCTTTCTCGCCTCCATGGTTTCTGATGAGAAATTCACCCTCAATCTAATTGGAGCATGCTTGTACATAACAAATTGTTTTTCTCTTTCAGCTTTTAAAACTCTTTCCTTATGCTTTGCATTCAATAGTATGAACAATATATGATGGGATGTATTTTCCTTCATGTTTATCCTTTATTTGGTGTTCTCTTGGCATCTTGGGTGTGCATATGCACATCTTTTACTACATTTTGGAAGTTCTCTGTCATTAATTATTTGAATATTCCTTCTGCCTGTTCTGCTTTTTCTTCTGCTTCTTGAACTCCATTAATATATATATTGGTATGCTTGAGGTTGTCCCATAGGTGCCTTAGGCTGTTTTCTCTTTTAATAATTCTTCTACCTTTCAACTACTAAAGCTAACTTATTTCAAGAATCTTGTCTTCAAGTTCACTGATTCTTTCTTCAGCCAGCTCTAATCTGCTCTTGAAATGCTGCTGGGAATTTTTCATTTCAGTTATTGTGGTCTTCAATTCTAAAAGTTTTGCTTGGTACCTTTTTACAATTTCTGTCTCTTTACTAAGACTCTTGTATTGTTCCATCATTATTTTTCTGATATCCTTCCGTTCTTTCCCTGTATTTTTCTTTATCTCCTTGAGAAGTTCTAAGACCATTTTTTTTAAAGGTTTTGTTTGGTATGTCCACCTTCTGGTCTTCTTCACTGGTATTTTCTGGATATTTATCCTTTTCCTGTGAATGGGATTTCTTGTTTCCTTGTTTGTCTTGTATACTTTTGTTGCACACTGTATATTTTAATTAGGAAAAAAAAAGTTAACTCTGGGATTTATTGCCTGAGATGTCTGTTTCTTGATTTTGTGACCAGCTTCTTCCATGGCTCCCCAAAGCTGAGCTTTGTTGGTCTGCCCAGTAAATGCAGCCTTTCAACTAATTGTCCCCCAGAGCCCTGGGGAGGCACAGCATAGATTAAGTTTCTACCACCATCATCCCTGTCCATGGCAGTTTGAGACAATGGATGGATCTGTCTTTGTCCGAGGTAAGTTGAAACAATGGGTGCCCTTAGAGCTGGGCCCTCAGTAATCCAAGGTCACTAATCAAAAGCTGTGATCAATGATCAGCCATGCCCACCCCTGGTCTTGGAAAAGAGAATTTTTACATCCCTTCTGTCCCAGTGAGCCAAGTAGGGACTGGACCTCATGATGGCTTGCCATAGGAATGGGGTGGGATGCCAGTAGGTCAAGCTTGGAAATAGCAATTTTCTATTCTTTACTGTAATTTATAAAGCTCTTCCTCCTGCATTTCATTGGATGTTAGACACTGTTCTTCTGGCTTCCAGAGTTTCAAAATGTTGTTTCAGGCAATTCCTGCCTATTTAATAGTTGTTCTGGTAGGATAGAGTCCTGGAGCTCCCTAGTCCACCATTTTCCCACAATCCACCAAGAGTATAAGTGTTTATTCAACACTGAAAGAACTTTATAATACCTTTAATAAACTAAGTCACTTGAATTTATTAAGGAAAACTAAAAACCCTGTAGAATATCTCCCTTGTCTGCTTTGCTGATTTGGTATGTGGGATATAGCTACTCATTGACTACAGAATCGTGCTGGTTGCATGACACTGTCTTAGATAGTTTCCTCCTAGAAAACAGCACCTACTGCTCACCTACTGGGCCTGGAGAAAAGGTGAGCATCAGTGCCTTTTCTGTGTGTCATGGAGGGAGGACACGAAGACTACCAGGTAAAGGCAAAAGATCAAAACTTCAGGTCACTAGGTTAAGAAATACTTAACCTAGTAAGACTAAAGCAATTTAGATTTCAGCACAAAGAGGAAATGCATTTTATATCATCATTGACGTTAATCCTACCTCTATAGATTAATATTATCAATTTGGAGGGGGGTCCAGGGTGAGTTTGGAGTATTACACCTTTGTTCTTGTATTATTCTGGTCAGATAGTTGTTCTCATGTTTAACCCATATGTATTTAGCTCTTTTTAGGTTTAATAAACTATCTGACAATAAGATCAAATTACAATTGGATGTTTTCACTCTACTGAATTATGTGCTATTAGGCTTAAAATAAATGAATCTACGGAGGGCATATTTAGAAGATCACTATAACAGTTAGTGACATTTTATAATATGTAATTGAGTCATTTGTTGTAGAAACTGAAAAACAACTTGTGTGATTTTCCATAATATGCTCACTGTAATTTTCTTAGTTTAATAGTCACTGAAACCCAAGCTCAGATTTGGTCTCATTTTGCTTTCTAAGTTACCGAGGTGACCATATTGAATGTTTATAATACAAGGTGCTCATTCTTCATGGATAAATCACTAAACTGATGTTTTTCTACCAAGAAGTAAGTAGGATACCTGTCAAAATGATCCAGGACAATTTTTCAAATATCATTTTCCATGTTTTTCTTCTTCTTCTCCTTAATCTCTGACCAGATTGGAATCCAGCCTGAAGAATAAATGATAATTTCTGAAGGTAAGGCGTTGGGAAGTGATGGTGGGGAGAGTTGGGTTGCATGGTGGATAGTTGGTGATGGGGTAGGTGAGAACAGGCTTATATTTTCAAAAAGTATGCCAGATAGATATGTGCCAACCCTGAGGTTGAGAAGCCTAATGTAGATTATTACATTTCAGCCTCACTGAAAATGGAATTGACTATTATCATCATTTTCAGCAATTCTTCTACCTTCCTATGGATCTAACCATACAAAATTCATAGACTATATCTAAGAAGTGACTTGCAGATTTTTCCATGAATAATGTTGCATTATTCAGGAATTGCTGATTTGAAGATCGGACATGATATTACAGTTTGAACTTTTGAAAAAATCTAACCTACATAATTCTGGGGACAGCATGAGATCATATGTACTAAAATTTTACTATCTCGGTTAAATTAATTAGTTTATTCATAATGAAAAGATTGAATACCACTTTTTCAAAATTCACACAATTTGTTACACAATGAAATTGCTAATTTTTCATATAATGTGTAAGTAATATTACCTCAAAATGAATGTTGATATAGTTCTGCAATTATCCAGCAATCTGAATTTATTACATAAAGTCAATACAATTCAGTGAAAAATAATAGCATATTAGAATGTAAGAACACCTAACAGATAGCAAGTGATTGAAACATTTTGGTTAAGCATTAAACAAATTGATAAAAATAAATTTGAAAATGTTCAGCAGCATTTCTATTGCATTGTTGTAGTGCAGTAACATTACAATAGTAGTAGGTCATTAGTAATTACTATTAGTAACTAGTATTAGTAATTAATAATTACTATTACAATGTTGATGTTTTTAACAACTTCCTGTTTGACATTTTAAGAACATATATAGCTATAATAGCTAATCAAACAATATTAAAGTTAGTGTTTAATATTTAGAATTTAAGAAAAGCTTGTATTTTTATCTGCAGATTTTTCCCCTTGTTTGTCTTCATTTTAAATTGGTGTATGTAACTTTCTGTATAAACAAAGGTTTTACAATGTTTATATTTTACTTGGAATGCCCAAAAATGAAGTGTACAACATTCAAAATAAAATAAAAATGAAGTCATGCCCCTGAATTAGTAGTAAGTGGTGTAGTCTTTAAGCCATAACTAAAGTATACTCACCTATATTATACACTAACCCATTAAGTTAATGGGAAATATTCCCATTAAGTTGATAAGACTATCATTTAACATTTGATTCTGCATATGAGAAGCAGATAAGTTTCTGTGATGAGTTTATTTCTTGGCTTTGTATTAAATTTGTTTTATTCCTAGGTAGGAATAAATGTTAGCTATAGTAATTTTTTTGGAAGTTGGAGAAAAGGAAACCGTCTGACTTCCTCTATTATAACAGAAACTTCCTACATTCTACTCTATATTAGAAGGGTCAGTGGCTCAGAGTTCTCATTTTTCTGTCAGATGAAAATTTTTATAACTGCCAAGCTAGATAATTTAAAGGAGCTGCAAAGAAGTAAACGTGAAAATGATGTATTTTCTCCTTTAAGTCTTGCTCTTTAAGAATGCAAATATCATTTTCCTTTGGGTCTTTGAGATTGCAAAATAGAGGGTACAATGGAAAAGAACTAAAATATGTGCTTTGAACATTCCACACTGCGATTCAGAAATGGTGGACATCAGTGAAGTAGACACAGTAAAGTATGTGTCAAAGATAAACTTTTCAAATGGATTTTAGCCATGTATTTTTATTTAGTAAATAAAGTCTAAATTAAATGCAAATCACACAATGGAAAAGAACCTGCATTTTATACCACATTAGGGAAATATCCACAGAATGTTACTGACTTTTCAGAAGAAAAAATAGATTTGACAAGCTTAAAATTCAGACTAGTTCTTTTAAAAAGCAATCTTCCAATGCCTAGATTTTGGTTTTGAGAAGAGGTAAAACAAAATGTAATTACTATGACTAGGAGATTTAAAATGGGGCCGTGAGGTCATCATAACCTGCCAAGGCAAAACCAAGAGCAATATTGGTTCTGAGGACATCTGGATGCCATGAAACAATGACATGATAAAGAAATCAGTCAACTGTTTAACTTGAAGGACACTTGGAAATCCCCAAATATACACCCAATCATAATTCTCTGCAAACAACTTAGGTCATCTTATTCTTTCTCTTTACAACTCTTGCTTGGAAGCCCCAAGATGGGACACAGTTTAGGTTGCTACCTTAATCTTAGCTCCTCGAATTGCAATTCTAAGATGCCAAATAACTGTCTTGCAGCTTAGTCTGTAATTTCTAGGCTGCTTATAATTACCATTCACCAATAAAATGAACCTGGGCTCCATGGAGAAATAGCGGATTCTAAGACTGGCACAGGGAATAGGCAAAATACGCCTGGAGCATCTTGTAGTGCCATACAATGAGAAAGTGCTCAAAACAAAAATGATGGATGTATTTTAAAGGGACACAGGAGCCATCTGAAATGTCTCCAAATAACCAAAGCTGGAGCAATTTGAGCCGCAAACTAAAAATGTCATATTGGATTATAATCCAAAGTATGAAATAAATATCCACAAGACAATATAAATAATTGATTGAATAAATAAATGAATGGAGGAGAAAAGACAAATATTTTTTGCAGAAAAGTTTCAAAATAATTTATGTGGATATTCCTCCTGCCTACCCCCTTTGCTGGGAAGTGAAACATAACTTTTTGTTTGTGGGCTATGCAAAGTGATGTCCTTCCAAGAATATGAAGGGGAGGGAGATTAAAAAAACTTCACATTGGAGAAACTTCACAAAAACTACCTGGGTAGGTGGTCAAGGTCACCATCATGGTGATCAACAAGTTGATAGTATGTATTCTTGAAATGTGGTGATGAGATTGATTCATTACTTCTATGGTCTTCCTCAACACACCCATAGCTCATGCCTATCCATGAGATAAACATCAAGCAAACCTAAACTGAGGGACGTTCTACAGAATCCCTGACCAATATTCCTCACCGTGGTCAAAGTCATTAAAACAAGGGAAATCTGAGCTTTCATAGTCTAGAGGAGCCCAAGGAGACGTGACAACTAATTGTATATGATACCCTCAGTGGGATACAGGGACAGAAAAAGAACACTAGATAAAAATTAATTAACTCAGAGGAAACTGGGTATGAGGTACACAGTTACTTGTTTTATGTTTCTGTAACTTTTCGGTAAATCAAAACTTTTCTCAAATAAATTTTAAAGCAATCATAACAAATGTCCCATCAGTGTACAGCATTACCTGGTGGTGGGCTGAGAAAATATAACGATTTATTTAAAAATGATCTTTCCCTCTTTCCCTCTTTCTGTCGCAATGAGAACGAAGGCCTATTCATTCATTTCCTGAACAAATCTATTTTGAACACACGTTATGCACTAGTTAATTTGCCAAGTGCGAGAAAAAAAGTAACCAGCTTGATACTTTAAAGTTTTAGCCACTGCTCCACAGTTAGTGAGGGAGAAAACAATAACCAAATATATAATTAGAAACTGTCCTAAGTGCTATGAAATGAAAACACAGTGAAATATGAGACCTTAAAAAGGGAATCTGACCTTTGCAGGTGGGAAGTGAGCACGTGGTCAGGGTTAGTTGCACAGGAAGTGAAGTTAAACTGAGCTATTAAGTGAGCCTGGAACTTGATGGGTGTACTGGGAAGAGAGAGTGTTCCTGGCAGAAGGAAAAGCAGATGCAAAGCCCCAAAGAAAAGGAACATAGTATGTTGGAAGAAATGAAAGGAGACGAGTGTAGTTGAAGTGGAAACCAAAGGGAGAAAGAAATGGTGGCCTCTGTAATGTATGAAAAGAACGTCCTCTGATTCTGATCTGTTTTTAAAAGCACAGTGGTCCAGGGGGGAGTTGGAAGTTCCACCCCATTATCTCCATATCCACTCTGGACTGCTGGTATACCCTGCATAGCCTTTTTTATCTCTGTAACCCTTCACACCTCCTTACCCCAGTCACTTGTAAACCCCTTTCATGGAGATCTGTTCTTCTCATATTCCAGAAATTAGAGACCAAGAGTGGTATTGGCAAGCTGTTGGATGGCCCCCACTTCTACCTATTCTAGCCTCCTCTCAGGTGTGAAACTTTCCCTTTCTAAGCCCAAACCCTAATCAAAACTTCATCATGCTTCCTGTCTGTTTTGCACACATATCAGTTTTATGACTTAATATACTAATTGCAGTACTTTTTTACATCTATCGCACTATTTGAGCTCCTTGACAATAGGGATGATGTCTTATTCATTAGAAAGTAATAAATACATACATTATTACTGTTATATTTACTATAATAGTAATTACAACATTTATTGTTTATAAATTATAAATAATACATATATGAAGATCATGTAATCACTCAAGGATTAGAACTTTTATGTAAAATTTATTCCCTTTAGACTTTTTAATTTTTTTAATTTTTAATTTTTACAAACATTCCCCCTTCCCCTATCAGCCGTCCCCAAGTAACTTCTAATCTGCTTTCTACCTCTGCAAATTTGCTATTTTAATCATTGCTTATATGTGGCATTATATAATATTTATATTTATGTACCTTGCTTATTTCACAGAGTGTGATGCTTGCAAGATTCTTTCATGTTGCAGCATGTTTCATAATCTCATCCTTTTTTACTACTAAATAATATTACATTGTATGTGTACTAAATTTTATTTATCTAATCATTTGTTAATGGACACTTGGGCTGTTTCCATCTTTTGGCTAAATAATACTTCTATGAACCTTGGTTTACAAAGATCTATTTGAGGCCATATTTTCACATTCATTGGTTGTATACTTAAAGTTAAATTGTTTGGTGGAATTGCAATGGCAATTTCATGTTTAACTTTTTGAAGAGCTTTCCACAGTGGCTGTCATTTACATTCCCATCAACAATGCACGAGCATTCTGATTTCTCCACATCTTTCAAACACTTGTTATATTCTGCTGTATTTTTTTCTTCTTAAGTAACAGCTATCCTTGTGAGTGTGATTTGGCATCCCATTGTAGTTTTGATTTGCATTTCCCTAGTGGCTAATGATGTTGATCATCTTTTCATGCATTTATGAGCCAATTGTATATCCTTTGTGGAAGAAATATCTATTCAAGTCTACTCATTTTGAAAATTGAATTATTTGTTTTTATGCTGCTACATTGTAAAAGTTCTTTATATATCCTTGCTATTAGATCTTTATTCAATAAATGGTTTGAAATATTTTCCTCCCATTTATTAAATTCTCTTTTTTACTTTCTTGATAATTTTTTCAATGCATGGAGGTTATTAACTTTGATGAAATCAAATTAATCTATTTTTCTATTAGAAAAATTTTTGTTCTGCTCATGGTATTGGTATTGTATCTAAGGATCCATTGCTGAATCCCAGTTCATGAAGATATGCCTATGTTATATTTTAGGAGTTTTATAGTTTTAAGTCCTATATTTAGTTCCTTAACCCATTTTGGGTAGATTTTATGCATGAAGCATGAGGTAAGGATCTAACTTCATTCTTTTGCATGTGGATATCCAGTCTCCCATACCATCTGTTGATGAGATTATCCTTTTCCCATTGCATATCCTTAGTATCTTTCTCCAAAAATCAGTTGCCCAAAGATGTAAGGATTTTCAATTTTGATGCATTGATCTTTCCATCTTTATGTCTGCTCCCCAATGTTTTTATAACTATAATTTTGTAGTACAATTTGAAATCAGGAAGTGTGAGTTCTCCAAATTTGTTCTCCCTTATAAAAATCATTCTGGCTCTTTCAGATCCTTTGAAGTTCCATATAAATTTGAAGGCTATTTTTTCCATTTCTGAAAGAAAGGTAGCTAGAATTTTGATAGGGATTGCACTGAATTTGTATATTGCTTTAGGTAATATTGACATCTTAACAGTATTTGCCTATATCATGCATGAACAAAGAATGTCTAGTCATTTATTTAGGTCTTTTTAAATATCATTCAACAGCATTTTATAGTTTTCATTGTACAAGCCTCTGTATCCTTGGTTAAATTTATTCCTAGATATTTTATTTTTAGATTGTTTTCATTTGTTTTACCCTGCAGCCTTGCCAAACTTATCAGCTCTAATCATTTTCTTGTGAATTTCTTTGGATTTCTATGTATGTAAATTCATGTCATCTTCAAATAGAGATAATTTTACCTTTTTCTTCCAATTTGGATGACAAATTTATTTTATATTTATTTTTCTTGCCTAGTTTCTTTGGCTATTGTAATATTGAATAGCAGTGGTAAAAGCAGTGATCCCTATCTTGCTCCTAATCTTAGCAGGAAAGCCTTAAGCCTTTCACTATTGAATATGATGTTAACTTTGAGTGTTTAACTTTGAGTCAACAGCCCTTATCATGTTGAATTAGTTCTCTTCTATTCTTACTTTTTTTGTGTTTTCATCAAGAATGGGTGCTGAATTTATTGAATGCCTTTTATGCATCTACTGAGAAAATTACATGGGTTTTGTCCTTTCATTTATTTATGTTGTGTATTACATTGATTGACATTCTTTAGGCTTTAATTGGGGTGAGTGGCTTGTTCGAAGTGGTTTTACCTTGCCATAGTTATTAAAACATGTCAGTAGAAGAGACTGAGTCAGGCAAGAAAAATCTACTATGCCACGTCTTCTGCCAATGACCCTGGGTCCCAAGATTTTATTTCATTTTTCCGTTTTCATACAAATTCATAAAACTTCCTTGGCTAGTACGTATTTGGGAGCTGAATCCATTCTTTATAGTAGCTCTGTTCTTCCTTTATCTGCATGACATACAAAATGATGTTTTGCTACACAATCCCACAGGTCCACCCCGATCATAGGCTGAGGTGTAGATAAGGGAGAACACAGGTTGGATGGATCCCTGAGTATGCTCAATATGTTGTCTTTAATTCTATTCTACTCAAAAAATGTAAATGAAACTAACATGCTTTGGAATAATCTTCAATACACTCTATTTTTCAAACATGTTTAGCATATACTTGAGTGATTTGCTAATATTTGTAACATTTTGAACACATTTCACAACCAATCTTGACAAACCAAAATTTAGAACTTCTATCTCAATTAAAATCCAAAGCTACTTAAATGGAGAAGACATAGGAAAGAGTAAAGCTGCTCTTACTAAGCTCTTAGAGACATTTTAGAGCCAATCTAGACTTAAGAGTGAGCATCATATCATGGCTACAGTAGCCATTTCTATCATCAAAATATTGCTTAAAGTATTAATACAAAGATTTTTACAGCCCATAAAGTATTGTTGTGCAGGTTGCACACTGAACAACTCCAAAAGCAACAGTCACTGTTGCTTCTCCTTTGTGTAGTTTAAACTAATGGCTGTAAACATTTGCTCCATGAATCCTCCTGGGTATTATGTGATGTTGGGTTCTGGACAATTCTGAATTAACTTATCAGATGAGTTTTCTGTGTTTATTGATGAGACCAACATGTGAGACGATATCAAATTAACGATTGCTCACTCATACTCATCAGTGAACATATTAAATCTTTCCACTTAAATTTTGAATCTTTTTTGTTTAAATTATTGCTATGTACTGATGTTTCACCAGTTCTATTGTTATTCAATAACTTCTTAACATCATGTCATATAATTAATTTAGAAACCACCAAGTCATTGATTTCTGGTTTTAAGAGACAGAACATTTTACCCTGATCAATATACTTGAATCTTGGGAATTAGACCTCTTAAGTTCCTAGCACTCATCAATGCAACATAATTTCACCATTAATCATTTTAATTCTCAAGTGAAATTTGTACTATACAAGAAAGATTGAAACTGTTATGATCTAGCCCATGAATTATGAGCCTCTCTTGGCTTCAGAATACTTTCTACGAGTAGAATATATAAGATTCTTTCTATTCAGTAGCTCTAAAGCAGGCTGATTTGTTCAACTTATTTAGCAAACAAACAAGGTAAATACATGAGTGAATCTTTCTCAAGGTAAGTCTTATGACAGATCAATTTTTTACTGTAAGCTCCACTAAACCATAAACTCCTGAAAGCAGGAACTGTCTTCTGCTTTGTATCACTCAGTCTGGTGGATGAAGATACATGTGTTTGGAGGTTGAGGTATTGGGCTTACGTGAGAACAAGCATGCATAGTTTCAAGAAGCATCACTAGCAGAAATCACTTAATGTTGTGTGAATTAATTAATCAGTCCATTCAATCAAGAAATTTATTAAGTAGTGATTTGGGCAAACAGTATAAATATCTTTTAATGACTATACTATGACAATATAGTATATATGTGATAATGGTACAAACAGCAATTTATTCAAATTATTGTTACTATTTTTAATAAGGGGCCCTTTATGAGTAATCTGAAAATATTTTCATTGCAAGGATTTAAGTTAATTCAACATAAGATTTAAATGTGTAATGTCTACAGTAAGGACATATTTTTTGCTGGTACAAAAACACTTCTGAAGCCAATATTTTCAGATGTGTATTTGCAGGAACTGCATTTCTGTGTTCTCACATTATGGTGCTATAGACAGGAGATATTATCTTACTTTTCCAAGGTGGTGGGAAATCTATTTCATGCTGCCAACTAAGAACTTCCAACAAAGATGCCAAATACCACAGCCAGGAGAAGTGTGCAGTAAAATATCCAGTAACTAGCTGATTACTGATATCAAAACTGAATTGGACCAGAAGACACTTACTGATAAATGAATAATAACAAAGATGAATCTGTTGAAAATTTGCCTTGAAAATTGTACAAACATATAAAATGTGGTCTAACAGATGGAATGTTTAAAACAGAAACAGCTGCTTATCATCAACTTGCTTTCTTTAACAAATCTCCTTTTCTGTTCATTAAAATACATTTTCCAAGGCAAAGTGCAATGCTTGAAATAACTATTTTGTCAACACACAGCTGCATGGTCTCAAAGACCACATGGTGTGACTTCACAATGCAATTAGTAGAATTTCTTTGGGAGAGTCCAAAAGAATGGAAAAGGTGGAAAATGTCTTTCATTAGGAGGCAAAGGATGTATTATAGAAGAATAATGATAACTTTCCACATTAGTGCAAAATAAACGTCCATTTTGTTATTATTCTACCAACAGTAATGAAAAGATTAACAGAGATATGAAAAATTAGGCTGTAGCCATGGAAACAAGAAAACAAAGTTTACGTAATATTTAAAATCAACATATCCTTTCCTTCCTAAATTTGCAGTTTATTTGAAAGGAGTATGTGATAATTGCTAAATAAGCCTTTAGCAGTTAACAATTAGCAAATACTTCACTGTTCTGCGACAGTGGTGAGGGGTGTTAGAGAAGGCACCCAAAGGAAAGCAATAATTTGTTCTTCCAGAGTATTGTTAATACCTGTAGAAAAACAAACAATTGCCAGTTTAGTGCTTGTCACAT
Organism: Tamandua tetradactyla; assembly: GCF_023851605.1. Lineage (NCBI taxonomy): Eukaryota > Metazoa > Chordata > Mammalia > Pilosa > Myrmecophagidae > Tamandua > Tamandua tetradactyla. Next base: position 11,263,290 of record NC_135348.1, read on the forward strand.
AAATCAAATTACAAGGCATATTTTTAACAGTCAAAGATAAACTGTACATGCTAGGTATATCTACTATAGATAAGGTAAGATGAAATACATTTGGTTATTGGTATTTATCATCCAATTCAGACTATTGGCCTCAGGGTCCCAAATAAGTTTCATCTTCTGTACCAATTCTAATTGATAGTGGCTGCCCTGGGCATTATGGTGAGAAAGATTCTGAGGACTCAATTAACACAATCTATAATGATAGCTTAGAAATGTTTGGGGTGGGAGGTGGTGAGTGATGGCCCATATATGTAATATTTACTATTTCTAGAGCTAATATGACTTGGAAATTAACCGAAAAGAGAGAAGAAATTCTATTTTCTATATACCACTGTTATACATTTACAATTTTATTCCACAAAACTTAGAGAAATTTATTTAAATGAGAAGTGAAGATGTTATTCCTTTTTTTTTTTTCCTCTTTAAACATACCTATTACTTTATGTAGTACGGTGCCTTGAACAATGCTTCCATGTCGGGGGCACTTTTTGATTGGGAAAATAAAAGGAAAAGATTATAGGAAGTTCATAGCAGAAGCCCTACTCTTGGCAGAGTATTAAACACCAAGCAAACAAATAATTGACGGACTTCCAAGAGCCCTAAATTTCTTATAAATTGCTTGGAAAGTGGAAATCAATGTATTTTTAAATTGGAGTTTGCAAGAACACAAACAAATAATGACAGCGAATGGTAGCTCTAACCCAAACAGTGAAAAAAAATGTTGAAAGGAGATGATAATTGCTGTTTGAAATTGTGTAAGTTATAGAAGATACATTCACTGGGCTATTGTTCTTTCTTCTGTAGATGTCTTCTGGATATAAAGTTCTTATAGGTCTAACGGTATTTAAAGCTTTTGGTTAATACTGGGAGCTTACAAGAAAGATCATTGAAAATCTGGTGCCATAACTGATAATATTTAAGTATTTTTGCTGCCACACTGTTGTATCTGCTAGAAAGGGAAAACGCAACGGGATATCCCTTAAATCATATGTAAGTACGACACCTCCAAGACAAGTTGCATGAAAGAGAGCAGTCACACACAAAAGAGGTTTCTAAAACATTTTATTTTCCTTAAGCTTCTGAATAAAAGGAGTTGACCTTTATCTGATAGTTGGTTTTCAAAGGAAGACTGAGTCATATCAGAAATGTTGTCAATTTTGCTTTTATGAGGTTTGGCAAAGGAATTTCTATTTTCTGTTTTATAAGACCTCAAAATAGATTTAGGAGTTTCCCCTCCTAGAGTGAAAATTAAACAACTGACTTGTCTTTGCAAAGCACTTTTCGGTTTCCAAAGGACTTTTGCTTATATTATGCAGCTCTGCCAGTCCGGACAACCCTGTGGCGTATGGGGTACACATTAGCACCCCTGTCTTAAAATGAAAGAATTAAGACATGGACTGATTAAGGGGTTTTCTAAGGACATGTGGTTACTATGGGGCAAACCCGAACTGGCTGACTCACTAGTTAATTGCTCTTCCGACCACTGTATGTTGATTGCCATGGGACGTCCTAAGGAAATAAAAGCTAGGACCTTTTTCCCCAAGAACAAATGCTCCTCCTCTGTTGACAGAGTAATAAAATCTATAGGGAGATGTGATTTTAATAAAGCAGACAATCTCTCTGTAGGTAAATCCTAGTTTTGTGCTGTTATTTTTTTTTCCCTTTCTTCTTTTTTCCTTTCATACCGTCTCCCTGATGGCATCAGTCAGTCCTAAAATTTTGCTTATAAACTGTATGTCGACTCATATGTTCATACCTCTAACTCAGATTTCCATTCTTCCTTAGCATTAGACCTGAATACCTACCTCCCTACCAGGTCCCTCTACTGGAATGCCTTTCAAGGCTCACAATGTCCCAAATGGAATTCATCACCTCGCTGCCAAACCTGAGCCCCACCTGTATTGGTTTTGCGATACCCTTTACCCAACTAATCAGAACTTGAGTTGTATCTGCATTTCCCCATAGCCAAGAATTCTCTAAGAATTCTCAATTTTGGAAAATTGAATCAGCACCTCTTGAATCATATTAGCTTTTTCCCTTCCTATGATGATCACGGTCAGCCCAGGTGGTCCTTTGCCGAGATTAGGTAACACTTTATATCTGCCCCCTTTTCTGAAATGTGGCCTCTCTCCAAATCCGGTTTCCATACTGCAGTCAGTCGGTCATCAATGACTACCCAAGGCTTTTATGATAACGTTCTAACTTCTTAATGTGGCCTGGAGGGCTTGCCTAATCTGGCTCATGTTGCCCACCCAACTTCTTTGCTTTCCAGGCTCACCTTATCCTCTAAAATCCACGATGTTGAAATAAATTCAAATCTTAGACCACATGACATTCCATGTTGTATAAAGCCCTTTGTTTCTACCCTCGATAGCACTCTTATGCTAAACAGTCTGGCTCTCTTTAAGGTAATGCCACTGCCTGCCCATTGAGCATCCTTGCTCTGAAAGCTTGGCCATGTGACTTGCTTTGACCAGTGGAATGTAAGCAGAAGAGGCCTGTGACTGTCTTAGTTAAAAGCTTTAAGAGCCATTGTGTGCTTCAACACAAAACACAACCTCTGCCTTCACTTGGCCATGGAGTGGCATGGAGGATGATTCATCAACCTGTATCCTGGAGGAAAGAAAATTGTGGGTCAGAGCTGCAGACAATCCATGCTGGACCCATAGAATTAATGCAAAGTAAACCACTGCAGTTGTGAGCCTCTGAGACTTGGGGAAGGCCTTTTGTTACCGCTGCTTAACTTAGCCTGCTTTTATAGACATATTTCTCTGGAGGAGTCTTCTCTTCCCTCTTTGCCTGGCTGACTCCTAGTCATTGTCTCAACTGAGATGTAAAACTCTTTATAATCCATCTCAACTCCTTGGCTAGGTGTCATACTTGTATGTGTTCTTATAGCACTGAGTACCTCTCTGAAAAATAGCAGTTACTGCACTGTTAATGTTTGCATCCCCTATTGATTGGTCAACATTGTGAAATCATGAGCCATTTCTTTCTATTCATAGTTTTATCCCTGTGACTTAGCACATGGCACATAAAAATTAAGCAATAACTATCTTGTATGACTAAATGATGAATACATAAATGAAGGAAAACAGAGGACATCTGTTAACATATCCTCAAGTATATTCCAGAAGTTTTGTTGCTTCGAAACTGCCTGAGCAACAACAATTATACTTTGAAAAATTTTTTCACTATCATGATAGATGAGAAACTAAAAGGGAAAACATGCATTCTTAGTTATCTTTGCCTCTAACACATACAAGTTTCACTTTGTTATCACATGTTTGCAAGCTACAGAGCTCTGTGAAACATTTTAGTCATAAATCATAGCCTAAACCACATTTTTGACTATGGCTCCCTTGAATATGTTCAATTTCTTTGTGGTAGTCATGCCCACTAAGAATCCTTAACCATGAAGGAAAATTTAATCCAGATCACAAATATAAGGCGATGAGGAGGCCATTCAATGTCAGGAAGATCTACAGAAGTGTATGAGATGTGGCAAATCATAGTTTTCTTTAATCTGATTTATTTGCAGGCTCTCCTTTGTATTTTGTGTTTCTCTCTAAGATTTTAGGCATGAAAATTTTAATTTTACATTAAATTCACAGCATAGTTTTAGATTCCTGTTTATATTATATGTTACTGACTCTCTGGAATGGTGCCATTCATAGGGTTTCAATGAATGTTACTGATCCATATCTCCCTCTTTCTACTACCCATCTATTTTTCATTTCAGTATCACATATCTTAAAAGATTTAAAGAATAGCATATATTTTCACCTTTACTCTCTAACATCTCGTTCACATTTTAACCCACTGCTGTTTAGTTTTCACCTTCAATGCTCTGTGCAGACTGATATACTCACACACACACACACACACACACACACTTGGGTCATATGTTTTAGTCTGAAGCAATGGCCATCAGAATCCTGTGACATAATTCTACATTGTCTGGCTAAGGGAAATGTCCTAGAAGGTCCTTTGACCTCATATATTTTCCCCCTTTCTTCCCAACCACTTTCTCTTGATGTGTTTGGGTGGTATATTTGGCTTTTGATTCAGTTTCTTCCTAAAATGGTGTCTTGGATTACCCCTGTCTGCCACACACTGCAGCCCATGGGCAACAGATGTCCTACCGTACAATCAACTTAGGGTGCCAGATATTGTACCCCAACTCTGGTTCTGCTTTCACACCCTCATTGCTTGGGAAGGGGAAATCAGATAATTGCCTAATTCTTTGCTTGCCTCCAGCAAACCTGCGCATTATTTGGGGCTTGTTGAGATTTCTACTTGACTCCAGAGGACTGTCGTGATTTCATTTGAATGCCACCTTCCAGAAAACAGTGTTGTCTGGAATCATTTCATATTAGGATGGGAAAAAATCTTAGTGACAGAGATTAATTCCTCATAGAGGAAGATGCTTGGAGACAGGACAAGTTTACTGGTTTATGTAGAACCTAGGGCTAGTTACTGAAAGTTTAGAAGTAAATCCTATTTTCTCTTGACTTTCAATTGGGTACACTGTTATTTACATCATCTTATATTTCTTATTTGTTATTATAGTGTCTGTTTCTAAAATAGCTTCTAAACCTTCATTGGTCTTACTGTTAATGACATTTAAAATGAAACCTCTTGGTATAGCTGCTGCAGAGTCCAGGCATTTTGCACTTGAGGTCACTAACAAAGAGTGTTTTGGTTTGCTAAGGCTGATGAAATGCAAAAGACCAGAAAGGAGTGGCTTGTACAATGGGGATTTATTAACTTACAGGTTTACAGTTCTGAGGCCATGAGAAATATCCAAATGAAGTCAGCAATAAGATGATATACTCTCGCCAAGGATTGGCTGCTTTCTGAGCCTCAGTTCCACCGTCACATTGCCAGGCACATGGAGACATCTCTTGCCCTTCTATCCTCGTAGGATATTCCTTTAAAGGTATTACATTAATCTGTACCATTATGGACAAAAATACAAACCTCAATGAAAGTAGCCCAGGGGTAGATTGTTTCACAGGGCAATTTTGCCCAATTATTCCAGATACCTAAATTGTAATATACTTTTGACATATGAAAATGTTCTACCTGGGATTAGGGGAATACACCTACTTAATGTGTGAAAATCATTGTTGACGCACTTGTTTTCTTGACATATTCTAGTAGATACGTTTTTCTATCAACAATCTTGTTTATGCTTATAGGGTTTTAAAGGCAAGAAGACTAAATATAGAATAAGTTTAACTGAAAACATTTTTTGTGAATTGAAGCTTTAACTTTTTCTCTTTGCCTTTACAACAAATAGATCAGCCATATTGTACAGAGGGTGGTCAGCAAATGGTGATTTCACTGTTGTAAACAAATTCATAAAACATTGCTTTTGGCAATTCCACAAAAAGTTATAACTTGAAAATATATGTTTAAAATATATTTTGAATTAATTGGAAGGAATGAAACTCTAAGGTCCAAAGATTTAAAAAAATGATATCAAATTACAGATCTAAAGTAAAGCGCACACTAATAAAACGAGCATTGATCTTTCAGTAGGTTGACAGACAACTTTAGTAGATTTGGCTAAATACATACAGCAGACTCCATGGATTCATAAAGTCCTCATCTGTCTGTTACATTCACCATTTTATTCTTAGCACTTGGCACTGTCCTTGATACATAGTAAGTACTCAACATGCTACTGAGTAAGCGAATGAGTATATGGATGAATGATTTCTGTAGGTTCAGATCTTATTTAATAATCAGTTATGTGAAATCAAACTATCACCTATAATCATGACTCATATTTAGCTGGAACCCAATATTTTTGGCTCCATAGATTGCTGAAAAGTTTAAATACTTCTGTAGAGTTGGTAAATATTATAATAAAAGTACAATAAGGAGTAAAATTAAGAATATACATCCCACCACATGTAGTTGATCTCAGATAGACCCCTGCCATCTGATTCCAAGATAGTTTGTTGAATTGTCTTGGAAAGTACAGAGCTGAAGGCATTCTCCTTTTGTTCTATGATTTCAGGTACTAGTGAGTTCTCTTCTCATGGGCAATCTAACTAGTGAAACAGAAGTGATGAACAACCAAGAAAATGAATGCCTATTATGCAAACTCCTCACAAAAATGCCTAACTTTACCAATGGGCTGAGCAAGGTCCGATATTAGGTAGAGGCTGAGGTGGCTGCCTGTGAGCATGGTATCAATAGGCATTTGTTTGTGGCATTTCCCTTCTTGATGCAAAAATGACAGTTTGAGTGAACTTAAGAGGCTTCGTTTATTTCACAGTTTATGTCTTGACTGGGGCAGTCAACTTTCTGTCTTAGGTCTACGTCTTTTCTTTGCGGTGTCAGGGGATCGGTTCAGACCCCTTTTTAATGGCGAGAAGAATACATAGGCTAGCAAACATCAGCGTGAGCCGCTTCTCCCTTCTCTCCTCTTACAGGAAGCAGAACTTCAGCCAGCCTGTCCCTCTTTCCCAGGCATCCTTGTTTCCTCACTGCCTGACCAGATTGTACCTCAATCTGGTCAAAAGAGGAGTGTGGCCTCTTTTCTAGCAGCAGGAACCCACAAGACTCGCTTAGCCTGTGAGTCACTAAGGTCTGTGTTTTTCTTCTCTCCTTTTTTCTCTCTGCACCTTCTGCCTATATTACACTTAATGACTGGATTCCAACCAATTCCTTCCTTACTAGAAAACTCTACCTGTCTTCTGACATCAGAAATGAAATGAAGCAAAAATTTTTCCCGGTAGTTTTCATAATTGACACATGATTTTAAACAAAATGGCAGATAAATTTGGGGATTGCCTTTGCCTTAGACTTCATTGAAGGAAAGACCTTAAACCTCTTACTTCTAATCATAACCTTTCTTCCTGTACTGTAGGGGCAAGTCTTTGGATCTTAATTCCAAGTGAGACTTCAGATGATACCAAATGACTAATGACAGGGTAGAGAAATTGGTGGGAGCAGAGCAGGTGAGAGAACAATGAGAAGAATTGAAACGTGAGGAAGAATTCAAGGGAAAACCCCTCAGGTACCTTACAGGATTCTCAGTCACCTAATAAGTATAGCTTAATACGGATGTCACTGGAAGAACTTGATTTGGTTCCTTAAGTAAAATCTTGGCTTAGAAAAAGTGTTTTGTTTTTAATTTTTTATGTTTTAGCTGGTCACAGTTGTATCAAACTACAGATAATACCAGCAATTCTGTAAGCAACAAATTTCTTAGAAATGCTTAAAATGATCTGATAATTGAGTAGGTTTTAGATTATTAGAAATACACTACTTGGTGTAGGTAGCTTTATAATATATAGATTGGTTTATTCAGATAACATAAGAGAACATTTAAAATATTTCTTTATATATTAATTTATATTAGTCCTACGTCACCTTGTCCATAATCAGAATTGTTTTGCCAAATCTTCTATGTATGACTTTGTAAATATGCTTTCAGGGATTTCTGACAGTAGGAACGATATCAAGCAAAAGGCCAGGACAAAAATTTCTCCCTGTATTTTTTCATAAATGGCATATAATTATATACAAAATGACAATTTTCCACATCTGACATGTCTAGAAAAGCAGTTTATAACAACTGGAATAATATTTTGCCTGATTTACTACACAGAAAGTATTTCTAATTAAACATCATTTCTGGCTAATCATGTATTATATTTGTCACTAGCATGAAATGGAATGCAGCCATTAAGGTACAGTGAATTCGAGTGTTTGGTCTAGAAACTTAGTAATTTTCTCCCATGTAATATTGGCAGAATAACTCCTGCCTGAGAGGATTCTTGTGAGAAAGTTAACGCTGGGCTTCGTATAGTACAAGAGCATAGGAAAAAGAACCGCTTCCTTTTCCTTCCTTCCATTTCTTTGTTTACATTCTAGTTGAAACAATCCTATTTTATTTGTTCTGCAATAAGCTTGTAATGTCAGTGCACTTGATTACTTTTTATTCTATTCCAATATGAACTTATGCTTATTATAAATATTTGACATAATACTTTTCTCCAATAAAAATTGATCTATGTACTTCCGTATCATATAATTTAGATGACTCTAGTTTCAAAGCTTGTATTTTAGTTGGTTTTTCCTTCTTAACTAGATTGTAAGTTATGAGAAAGTAAGAGCTCTTTCTTACTAAGATCTAAAATACCACAATTACTTGCATATAGTTACATTCAATACATATTTCTTATCATACTCTTCTTCCTTCTTTTCTTTCTTTCTCTTCTTCCTCCTTCTTTGAAATACTTAATACTGAACTCAATGAACATATTTGATTATTTTCTAATGATGGCTGCTCATTCTTTGGTTTGGGAGTATGCACATACTAACCATATATCAGGAAATATTTAAAAGTGCTAATTAAAATCAAACAGATATCCTTTCAAATTAAAAAATGTACATGCAATTCAAGTGAGGGATATTTCCAGATGAGAAAACCTGCAAGGGGACTGGAATGCAGGGTAGGGAGCTAAAACTGCCACTGGTTCTGTTCTAAAGGCCTTCCCATTCTCAATGACTTGATTTTTGATAGCTGTGTAGAGAACAGAAAGACAAAGTCTTACACCCAAACAAATTAATATGAAGTTATCTTTGGGTTGGCTGTGCATTGTAGCAACTATGAGAAATACCATGCATATCAGGCTTTCAAAGTTCCCACAGATGAATTCCAGCAGAACATGAGTTTATAATCCAAAATAGTCAACACATGAAGAACAAGGAATTTCCCGTCACACACAGAAATTGAGCGAGAATTGGCAGAAGCAAAATAGTTGAATTGATCCCAAAGGATTACAGAGATAGGATTATAAGATAAAACATATATCATTTTTAAAAGATTAAAATGCAAAAGATGACATTGAAAACACAAGAAAAAAGCCAACACCAAGGGAACAGACAACGGAAAAAGAAACAAACAGTACTGCTAGAAATTAGGATGGTAAAGTTAAAAAAAATTCAGTAGTAGTTATAAAAGAGATAAGGCACAGGTAAGGAAATCATTTGTGAACTGAAGAATAGATCTAAGTAAATTTCTTAAAACAGCTAAATGAAGGAACTGTGAAAGATAGGTGGAGACATGGAGGCTAGAATTAAAAGTTCTAATATATATCTAATGTATTGAATTTTCTAGAAGGAGATTTTGAAAAAGTGAGTTGTTATACAGTGCATCATGGGAACATGGCTCTGGAACCACAGAGGCTCCCAGCAAACAATTGCTTTATTGCTTGCATAGCACAAGGACTCCAAAAGAGCAGGGGAAAAGATGTCACCTTGGCCCATTCCCCCAGGAGGCTAACTGCTTGGGTCAGTGGATAGCAGCTCATATGCCTCTCTTCACATCAGTGATGAGGGTCACCTGCGCTGACTGAATGCTGAGCTTTTATACACTCCAGGGGGAGGGAACTCTGCTAGTGAGCAACCATTGTGCCTTGGCATGCAGCTGGGGATGGTTACGATTTAATATAATGCCCCCCCCCCCCCCGTGAAGCTGCATGTATTCTCTCTGTGAAATAGAAATGCACCAAACACCTGCATGCAAACAGGAAAAAGCGTAAATATAACCGAAACCTGAACACATGCAAACAAAAAACATAGCAAACACCCTGTACACAAGCAATAAGTGGCAAAAAGAAGAACAGGTGAAGGTTGAGAAATGGCTACTGAGTATGTACTTGACTTCCTCAACAGAGATAATAAGAAGAATGTTTGATTGAAAATATTTAAACAGATGAGAGGTAAGAATTATCATTGTTAATGTTTTTTGGAATTTATGTAAGACATGAATCCATTGATACAGGGAAGCCAACAAATTCCAAGAAAGAAAAATAAAATAAAATTCATACCTAGAAACATCATGGTGAAATTGTGAACATGAAAATAAAGAGAAGATCTGAAAAAAAAATAGAAAAAAAAAAGATTACCTATTAAAGGAAGATAATTCTTATTATAATGTGGCTTATTCTCTTCTTTTACACTACATAGTCTCTTGGTATCTTCCAGTAATGGTAGTGAGGACTCTTCTAACTTTCCCATGAATACCATTTTAGCAGCAGCATTAAATGGTGCCTAAATTCAGCTTATGGAGTTACATGTAGAAAGATATTACTTAAATATGGTTCTTCATGGCCTCCCCCAAGAGAAATGAAAGTTGGATACTTTGTGACTAGTATCAGCACTGCTGGTTTCCTGACTGCATTGTGTATTTTCAGAGTATAGTGATAACATAGAAAATAATATGTATAGAAAGTAAGATATCCAAGAACAATGGTTTACAAGTGGGGTATTTTATAACTCTTCTGGAACCCATAGGATGAATAATAAATTTCAACAATTCCATGTCAGAAGAGATTTTTGAAATATTTTATGGGTTATATGCCTCTCATATTATAATATCCCAATTCTACCCTCCCCAGACAGAAATTCTATCCTACCATAAATTAAAAGAGTGAAAACTAAATAAAGCTTTCTATGGTCTAGTTTTCATCACAATATATATTAGACAATACTATCAATTAAATCAATTGGGTTTTAGAATATTTCTAATTGAGTTAAGTATTACAGCTTTGCTCTGAGGATCTTATCTAAATTTGGGAAATCGATTTTCTATGGGGAGGAAGGGGAATTATAGTTATAGAAAATATCTGCTGTCCTAGAGAAGACCTTAAAGTCAATTAGCTAGATAAACTCACAAAGAAAGAAAAGTCTTTGTCTTTAAATATCAGTTTTTCTGACCATTCAGCCTTGAGTAAGAATGTTAAATACCTGTTTTGGATACAGAAAGAAAGAAGAGATTCTGTCTTTCTGCCATTGGATGCAGTGTATTCTAAATGGTTGAAGGTTAAGCTTCTACATGATTAATTTTTAAAATTTAGGTCCCTGGGACATAAGCCATTGGGATCTTTCTTCACTTTCATCGATATTGTTAGAACATTGACTCAATGCCAGGTCTTTCAGAGTCCTAGTATCTTCCTCCTTCTTTGCTCATTCATCTAGTCCCTGTTTCAGACACTTAGCAAAGATGAAGATCATCATTTACAAATGTATTTTTGTAGAACACTTATGTCCTGTGGATAAAGAATCTGGTGTGTGTGTGTTTGTGTGAGTGTGTATGTGTTTGGGAAAGGGTAGAAAGGAGAGTTCTTTGCTGAAACAAGTAAATTTGGAAAATGTTGGATTAAACAAAGCTAAGCCATTTGTTTATCACACCAATTTTCAAGTCATTACTATTCTAATAGCATGTATAAATCATATGTAATCACATAACACCCTAACCCCCCCACCCCACCACACACCCATACTGTTGACACTTACTAAGTATTTTAGGAGAATTTAGTCTTTCACTGACCTCAAACTTGGAAATGCTGACATAGAATCTAGCCAGCTGCTTGTCCACATTGTAAGAGATTTGTAGTTCCAGAACCCTGCCTTTCCCATTAAGTGGAGCTTTTGAAACGTTTTCTGATTGCTGCTCTTCTGTTCAATGAAGTAAGCAATCCTGGAGCAAGGCTGAAATGATGTACACCCATTAGTGTCCTATTCAGTTTCATTATGCTGCATTAGCCTTCCTTGATTCTTCAATCCCTAGCTATTTTTTAATCTATACCAAAAGTATCTCAGATGAGTTTCTTACATTTTTCCCTGGTTTAGGACATGCAACGCTTTCTGAAATTTCATATTTTCCTTCCGAGGCCTACAAAAAGTGGCCAGAGGAGCAAAGACCTTTGACCCTTTCAGATTTTCCCATGGGAAAAAAAAAAAAAGACTATTTTAAAGATTTGTCTGTGGCCCATTTTATAGCATTCTATTACTTACTGGATACTTATGAAGGATGAAGGTATATATTTTCCTTGATCATTTGATATTATCTCCCTCATGGTATTTTTTTATGATCTTCCAGTGATTGGAAATTTTTTGATCAGGTGCATTGGTGAGAGGGAAAAAAAGGCAATTTACTAATAAGACTGCAAGTCAATCTTAGGTTGGGAATTGTAATTAGTTTCTTACTTAAAAAGGAAATGATCTCCAATCATTGGCCTTTCCTCAGGTTAACTGGCAACGTGACTGAGTTAACCATGGTAAAGGCATTGTTGAAGTTGTACTTTGTTTGGAAGGAGGCTGTGGGAAAAAGGAGTTTCTACAGAAAGTTAAGCCAAGTTAAACAGAGAAAGGAAAACATACTGGTATTCCCTTTACTCCAAGTCTGGGTTAAAGGGTTGATTATGTGGGAAGATGCCAAAGGGTCAGATATACAAAACCCATGGAATCTGGCTTCTTGACAAATACCTAAAAATAACTTATGGTTTCAAGTACATTTTCCTATTTCATTCCATTAATTTGAAAATTCTGGTATAGATTATTATCAAAACTCAAAGGAAGTAGTTTATTTCTTCTTAGCAAATGATTTAGATATTTACAAAGTAAATAAAAAGTTAATTTTATAATATAGTTCAGCTTAGATATTTATATGCTTTTAAAGACACCGTACTTTTTAGTTAAATGTAACACATCAATTGTGTGTATTACACGATTATTCCCTGATAAATTTTTATTCATGTACAACGTCATGGTTTCATCAAATGTTTATAAATTCTTGATGGAAAAAACCATTTCCTATGGAATTATATAGTGTTTTCTTTAGTTGAAATAGGAGCTACATTAATTTGACATACTTATGCATTAGGAGATTGTCTGAAATGAAATCACTTAATTATGTAAATTATTGAAACCAAATTGTAAAAGTAATTGTTACAACTTAAATCAAAGTTCAACTTGATGACTTCATCGGTGTTGTTAATGGAAGCTTACAACTGTAAACCAATCCCTCTGTGGTCAACCCATGTGCTTTGTGGTCTTATTTTAGCACAGTTTTCATCCAACCTATATATTTATTTATGTTGCAACATCAATATAATATAATAGAAGTGTTGGTACCAGCAGATCCCTAATATGTACTGTTTATTTCATTGAAAATAATGTTTCTTTTCTGTGAATCACAGTGCCATTATTTCCAGTTTAACTTTAGGTTCTTTTGGTTGTGATTTTTAGACTTGATATTTCCTAAACCCTCTTGAACACAAAATATTTTTTTTCCTTTTCTTCTCCCTAACCCAATGCCTTATGGCTGCCCTGATTTAAATCTGTTTTGAAATAAGTGTTCCTTTGACCATGAGCTAATAATTTCTCTCCTAGTCCATTCACCCTACTTAAGGAAGTTCAGAATGTTCCTGGAAAGAATTAGACATGTTTTCTTTCCTTGCAAAAGCAAGGGTGCTGTTATTTGTCCTCTGAGAGTAATAACCAGAAATGCCGACAAATACAGAGTTAAGATCAGACCCTAAGTCAGCAATTTAGGGTTGCCATACCTATTTCTTTACTAAGAAAACGTCCTTCACTTTTTTGAAAATTTGAAAGTATCACATATTGAATCTCTGGAAATGGTACAAGAAGATCCAGTCTTTTACAAAGCGTGCTAGCCTCAATGAAATATGCAATTCAGGATTGACTCATTTACCCTGGTATGGAGACGTATCCTAAATAAAAATAATAACTTCAGTTAGGAGAAATGGAGGACAATTAAATGTTTAATTGGGTTAAGGAAAGAGGAGGATTAATAGTGAATTTTATGTATTACTGTCTAGAATCAGTTTTTCTGTTGTCAAACAGAAAATGGGAGAAGTTGGAAGTACTTTCATTCTAAAAGTAGATTGCTGAATTTTCTGGTGGCTTTGAAACTCAAAAGATAATTTGATAGGCATAATTCTTTTCTGCTGAATTTTTATAATTCATCTATATACACAGACATTTGAATCCTAAATGTTTCAATTTTGAAATGATAGAAAACAATAATCTTCAGCCAGTATAAGGACTTTTACCTCAGAAGACAAAACATACTTTGAACAATTGTAAAAGATATATAATTAACTTAGACAGCTTGAAATTTTACTTGCATCTTGTGGAAAATATGCTCTTTGGAAGGAAGTGTAAACTGCTCTGTTACTACCTGATAGCATCTGTCCCTAATTAAAGTCCTTATCACGTGAAGGAGTTAATAAACTTTAACACAAATCCTTTAAGAAACACGAGGTAGATATTATTAAGAGCAGGTACCAGTACTAAAGCAGAAATTCTTTATATGGAAAATTCAGAGTTGCATGCATTTATTATTATCTTGCCCTTCTTGGACATATATTAGCAAAAAAAAGCAACTATTCAATTCATAGCTTTAAGCTTACAGATTCATTCCCATTGTGATGTTCATGCACCTATCTCCCCAATGTCAAAGCTGGGTAGAGACACCATGGATGATTTATTTGGTGTGTTGTTGGAAATATGTCCACATAGTTTGGCCAAGGCATCGATGGCTGTGTGAAATCTATAGTTAAACATTTTCACCTCTTTCCCTGGACAGGTCTCTCTGACTTCTCTGTTGTGAAAACCTTAAGTCAGACAAGAACAACCATAGTCCATGCACTTCAGATTGATTTCTAAGATTAAGATCCCACAGCAGTGAGCTCCTTGTGTAAAACCTGGTGCCGGAGATGCAGAGCTAGAGTTTTCCAGCTAGGAAAGTCAGCTGATTAAAAAGCTGAACAAGAGGTAAGTCTTCAATTAGAGATATGAGTGAAGCACATATGGTTAGGACAAGGTAAATCAGACTAAACTGGAAAGCATGATACTGACTGTGTTTTAAAGCTTCAACTTTTGTGAGACCAAAGGAAGAGATGTTTATTTGGTGCAAAATTTATGTTTTCTATAGCACACTATCTAACTTGTATGGCCAATTTATTCAAGTGCTGTAATTTCATGGAATCTTTAATAAAGAGTGAGACCTTGTGGGTTTGTATAGGTTTGTGTGAAGCCCAGATACACCCCAGAGTAATTGGGGCAGAGAATATAAGAGTATTTGCAAAGTCCCCTTAAGGGACTGGCAAAAAATGTGGAAATATTAAACTTCACCACCTGAGGAATTCCAGATATTCTTGCAAGCATTGGGGATTACCAATTTAATAGGTTGAGCTCTTGATCTTGGGGCTTGCCCTTATGGAATTTATTCCTACAAAGGAGAAGTTAAGTCAACTTATAATTTTGCCTTAGAGTTACTCCAAAAACCTCTTTTGTTGCTCAGATGTGGCCTCTCACTCTTAGCTAACTTGCAAATAAACTCGGCCCTCCTCAAAATGACTCCCAGGGGTGTAAATCTTCTGGCAACGTGGGACATGACTCCTGGGGATGAGATAGGTCCTGCCATCACGAGATTGATAAAATTTCCTTGACCAAAAAGGGGAAGAGAAATGAAATAAAATAAAATTTCAGTGGCTGAGAGATCTCAAATAGAGTTAAGAGGTCATTCTGGAGGCTATTCCTACTCAGTATATAGATAATCCTTTTTAGTCTTTAGTATATTAGACTAGTTAGGAAGAAATACCTGAAACTGTTGAACTTTAATCCAGTAGCCTTGATGCTTAAAGATGATTGTATAACTATAAAGCTTTTATGATATGACCATGAGATTGTGAAAAGCTTGTGACTGACACTCCCTTTATCCAGTGTAGGGACAAATGAATAATAAAATAAAGATAATAAATAAATCAATAATGGGGGTACAAGGGCTTTGGGGTGCTCCTTTTTACTTTCATTTTTTCTTCTTTTTTTTTGGAGTAGTGAAAATTGATTATAGTGTTGAATCCATGTCTATGTGATGATACTGTGAACCACTGATTGTACACTTCAGATGATAATAAGGTATGTGAGAATAGCTTAAAAAATTGCATTAAAAAAAAAAGAGACAAGTAAATCCAGTATAAAAAAAGTTCGATTTCCTTATCAGCTTTTCAGAAAGGCTATGCCAGACTGATTAGAGCAATAAAATGATGATTTTTAATGACATTTCTGCTGCAAGGCCACAATTTCATTTTTTATATTAATAAAATGATATGAGACAAAATATGTATATGTATATATATATATATATATATATATCTCAAAACCAGTAAGTGTAGAAATCATCTAATTACATTTTTTGGACTAAGGAGTACCAAGAAATCCTGGTAAAACACAGAATTCCTCACCCAACCCTTTACATTCTCTGACACAACTTCAATGTTGAGTAACCACTTTTGCAGAAATGGAGTTGGAAAAAATACTATCACCTCTAAATACGGCTTGTTTGAACTTTCTGTGCATGCTGAGTGTGACTTTAAGCCATATGCTTTACTGGAATGATCAAAGTAAGAAAAGAAGAGAAGGAAAAAGGAAGGTGTGATGGCTTGAAGCTGTATGTACCCCAGAAAAATTTGTTCTTAGTTGATTACTGCAGGTGCATACCCATTTTAATTAGGATCTTTGGTGAGTATTACTGTCACAGAAGATGTGACCTACCTCATGCAGGATGGATCTTAATCCTCTTGCTGGAGTCCTTTATAAGAGAATGAAATTCAGACAAAGGGAGAGAAAGCCACAAAAGAAAGAGGCTGAAAGCGCTGAAACCCAGAAGAGAAGGGAGAGACCAACAGATGTAGCCACATGCTTTGCCATGTGATGTAGGAGTCAAGGATTCTTGGCAGCTGATTTTCTGGAAGAACGCATTGCCATGATGGTGTGTTGCCTTGGACATTTCATGGCCTCACACCTGTAAGCTTGTAAGCGAATAAATTCCTGTTGTAAACACCAACCCATTTCTTGGTATCTGCATTCCAACATAATGGCAGACTAGACCAAAAGGCAAAAGTGAAAAAGAAACATAAGATGGAGAGAAGTAGAAAAACAAAGATAAAGCTAAGGAGATATGAGTGAGAAGGAACATGAAGAATAGAACAGGAAAAATGGAGTGTTTAGTGAGTAGTGAGGAGAGGATGGAAAATGACAGAAGAAAGAAAAGAGGGAAAAAGAGAAAGAGAAAAAAAGGTAAATAAAAAAAAAGGCAGAGAATAGAGGAAATAGAGGAGAGGACAGAATGGTTGTCTGTAAATGTTTTGTTGTTGAAGCTATCACTGATGGCTGGAACCATACTCTTTTCCAGTGGGTGATAGTACTATATTATTTCTGACTTTGAGATAAGAAAGGGAGAGGAAAGTCTAGGGGTGCATTCATTGCATCTCATGTTGAATGTCTGTAATTGGGCAAGCTTCTTGCAGGGTCATTAAGTCTTCTGCCCTGGTAATTGTGGGTTCTGGCACTTTCCTAATAGATATGTTTCTAAACCAAGCAGCCTTACTAAAGGGGTTCATATTATCAGCTGTGATTTTAAATGTTCTCACCTCCCCAATACCAAACAAGGTGGAACCACCATGCCTTTTTTTTTCTGGTTTATTTATCCCTAGCTGGAAATTGTGCTCAGCTTGGAAAGGAAATAACTCCTTCCATGGTTAAGGAGAAGCATGAAATGAAATGTGAGTCTGCTGATTTTGCACAGGTGTCCTATGCTGAAAAAAAAAATAGAGAAGAAAGAAAGAAATTGCAAAGGAGCAGCAAATGCAGTCAGCTTAGTTTTGGTTCCATTTCTACTGTGGCTTGGGGTAACGGTCATATTCATCTCAAAAGGATTTAACAATAAACATTTAAAACACGCTATCAGTGTCCATATTTTCTGCACTAAAGGAACATGTTACAGACATTGCAACGTCTATAAAAGGTTTTTCAAAATTTAGGAAAACATTCAAATTAGATTCAAAATCAGCAACATTTACAAGTTTCCTTCGTACTTATATGAATGATTTGGTCTTCTTCAGCCTTAACCAAAAAATGAATGGAATATTTTCAAACTCTGGCATAATTGTGTCTGTGACCAAGATCTTTGGCACTAGCAAAAAATGACATTTTTCTTCAAGCCTGATTTACTGAAAAATGTTAACAAAAGTTTTCTCGCACTACCTAGTCTAAAAGAAATAGTGACATTAAACTGCAGTCATTTTTTTCTTTAAGCAAATAATTAGTTGAACAATTAAATTTATATATTTTTTTAAATAAAGAAAAACAACACCTGATATATATATATAGTTGTTGGATATTGGTCTAGCTAGTGTTAAAATTCAGAGAATGGTGAGAACTTACCCAACTAAGCACAGCTATTGAGTCCACATGGACAACTTATATGAGAATGAATCTTGCCTGGTTATCCCAAACTATATGATGTTTATCCACGTTTGTAAAGCATCCAAAAATCATCTCTCTTTCAAAAGACTATTTTACTGTCAAGCTTTTATTTCCCTAACCCATCCTTTCCAGAAACACCTGACTTGAATACAGTCAACTTTCAGCATTAGCAGCCTTTCCAGGGCAGATTTACAGACAGAAAAATCATGTGAAAGGACCCTACATTTACCAACAGCTAGCATCAGCTTTTTCTACCTTTGGCTGCCCCCATGAATTTGAGTCCAGAACATATGAGTGGACATTGCCTATTTCTTTTGGGGTAGTCATCCAAGCCCAGATACAAAGTGCAGGTTATGGATAAATTTTTATAAGGTCAGACCTATCATAGACTCAAAATGACATAATACGGATTCTCATTATTCATTTTACAAATGAGGAAACAGAACTATAGAGGTTGAAGAAGTTAAACTTCTATGAACCACAATTGCTCCCTGATGTTGGATTAGGTCCTTCAATTTTGCATGGAAATAGTACAAGTTCAGATAAATTACTAATCAGAAGCATGCCTGCTTATACATTTGGTTATTTATAAGCCTCCAAATCTGAATTTTGTTATAAAATTTAAAATTTGCCATTACATTTAATATTAAACATTATTTGTTTATTTTTTATTAATGAAAGGGGTTTCTGGCTATGTTCTCCTACCAGATGCCTCACCCTCTAAGAATGAATCTCACTATATCACCTTCATAATACTGAAATGGCCAGAGAAGGGTGCAAAGATAGAAGACTAGAGAGAAACTCAGAGAAGCAGAACTGGGCTTAAAGACCTTTTGTAATTAATAAGGTGTAGACTTATGTTCTCCTCTCCTGCAAGATTTTTTTAATCGTCTGTTCGGTGATGTCCCAGCTACATATTAGATGGTGGTGATGAATGAGAGAGAATGTGTGGTGAGAAGTGTAGATTAAAATGTCCATGTCAGACAGAGAGGGTGGACCCTATTAGAAAAGAGATGACACCTAGCCAGACATGATGAAAACACATTTCCACAGATATGGACACCCTCATTTTCTGCCTTTATGAGTCTGGAAATTTTGGCAAGGGAAATCTACTTTTATAAGGAAGGAGACAGGACAAAGTATAGGACAGGGAAGCTCTGTGTCAACATCACATTCTTTGCTCTCTTTTAAGGCCTAACCCAGGACAGATACTTGCTTCTGCTCCACAGATGTATCCTATCCTGACTCTCCACTAAGCAAAGTTTGCTGATTCTGACCTCTCCATTGCATACCTTTTCAGCTATCTTCAGAGTTGCTGTGCTCGCTTAGTCATGGAATAACAATAGCAGTTGTGGTTGGGAGATGAAAAGTCATCATTTTGTTTGAAGATCTCCTCACCTCATCTTCCTACTAAATCTCTGAATTTCCACCTCAGCTGAAAGAGTATATACAACCTACTAACGTGGAGGTTAGGCTTTACAAATTGAACTTTACTAATAGAAGAGAAATGTATGGACTTTTTGAGATGTCAGTTAATGGTTTATACTTACTACTTTTTTAAAGTGTCCAGAGAGACTCTCCCTTGAATTCCAAGCACAGTGGGTTGAATTGTGTCCTCCAAAAAGATATGTTCAAGTCCTAACCCCAAGTTCACCTGTGAGTGTGAACTTGTTTGGAAATACAGTCATTGGAGGTGTAATTAGCCAACTTCAGGTGATGTCATGCTGGATTAAAGTGGGCACTTAATCCAATCACGTGTTCTTATAAAGAGAGGGAGCTTTAGAGACATGGAGACACTCAAAGGGAAGAAGGCCTTATGGTGACAGTGGCAAAGATTGAAAGCTCAAAGATGTTAAAAGCTAGAAGAAAAGCATAAGAACCAAGTCTCCTTCAGTGTCTCCATAAGGGGCCAACCCTACTGGTACATTGATGACCTTCTGGCCTCCAGAGCTGAGAGAATAAATTTCTAGTGTATCCAACCACTTTGTGTATGGTAATTTGCTATGGCAGCAGTAGAAAATGAGTACAATTATTTTATATCACCATTCTATATATTTGTGAACAAAAGATCATAAGATCAAGCCTCTATATCCCTTTAGGCTCTACACATTGACACCTGATTAATCAAGCTTTCTAGGTGCTGAGGAGAAAGCAGTAAATGCAATTTTTTAAAACAGTGGCCTCAAGGAGATTAAATAATTGGGGGGGATAGAAAGAAATAAAATACGTTGTAAAACATACAGTCTGTTAGATAGTAATTATTGCTGAGGAGGAAAAGAAAAGCAGGGAAAGAGAACAGAAAATGGTGGCACTTAGGGGTTAGGCGACTCTTAAAATTATAGACAGGATAGTTAGAATAATGTTGGTCAGAAATACAATATATGAATGAAGACCCTGAAGGAAGTAAAGGAAAAAACCCAAATAAGAGAAAAGGATTGGGGATAAGAAAATAGTAAATACCAGATCCCTGGTGGGAGCAGATCTAGAATGTCCAAGAAACACTGAGCTCAGTGGTGCTGAAGCATCCTGAACATGGCGGGAGTGGGGGTGGGGGGACTGCCTAGAGAGCAGAGAGATAACAAGCTGGTGAGCAGAAAGCCTTGTCGGTCATGTGACGACTGTCACATTGAGTGAATGGGAAATGCTTGTGAAGGTTTATAAGCAAAAAAGTTACATTGTCTGAGTTAGATTATAGCAGGGTCCCTCTAAGTGCTCTGTTAAAATAGATGGAATGGGTTAGGGGAAGAACCAAGACTCTTTAACAATCTAGGAAAGAAATGCTGTTGGTATAGATTTGGGTGGTGAGAAATGTCCCATATTTGAGCAAGTTTTGAAGTTATAATCATCCAGATTTCTAGCCAGATGGGATATGCATGTAAGTGAAAGAGATAAAAAAAAAAAAAAAAAAGGCAGAAACCCAAGGTTTTTGGCCTAAGCCACTGTAATTATGGAGATGCCTTAGCTGATATTAAGAAAAATCGGGTTTTGCATTGGAATAAGAGGGAAAGGGTTTAGACGTGAGGAACTGCCTTTTAACTTTGAGATGCCTATTAGATGTCCAAGTAGATCACGGAGTCCAGGATTTAGATAAAGGTAATATCAGAAAGTCAAAAAACAAAGGGAGACCTGTGAGCTAGGTTTTGTGTTTTTCTTCACCCATTTTACAATTGCATTCAAGAAAATGCTTATTATTGGCCATAGAATTTCATCTGGATAAGGCTGAAAGTAAGAATATGAGGTGATTGAAGGACAGTGTAAAGTTGGTGGGCTCTAAAGGCCCTAATGAGCTAGAAAAATTATTATAGTTTTGATATATGAAAAAGTGAGCTGGAAAGACTGAATGCAGTGGTCAGAGAATGATATGTGTGAAGCTGAAGTTATGGAGGAGTTGAAGTTTTTGGAAATGAGAAACACAGGCTATGACCATGGAAGTAAAGACCGAAGTAGGATGAAGGAGAAGATGATTAGAATTTAGGAGATCAGAAATTGAGAAACCATGATGTTGAAAGAATCACTGAAGATGGAACTGATTTCACCAAAAACCAAGTTAGGAATTGAAGAAAATGACTGTGAGCCATTATTCAGTTATCAGTTGATATGTAACAACTCAAAACTCAGTGGTAACAACCAATTTAGTATTTCGTATCTCTCAGGCACTTTCATTTTCATGATGTTACAGACAGCTGTTGGCTGCATGTTCAGTCATCTGAAGGCTTGGTTGGGCTGGGTGTTGAAGGTAGCTCACTTGTATTGCCGGTGGTTGACACTGGCTCACTGCTGGGAGCTTGGCTGGGGCTATCAACCAGCATTCTTTTATAGCAATTGGTCTCAGGGTAGTCACACTGCTAACATGGTGTCTTGCTTCTAAAAGGATGGAAGCAGAAGGTGACAACCCAGCTAAGGGCATGATGACATTTTCAATGCATTCTAGTGATCGAAGCAGTAAAAAAATAAACCTGAAAATATTTAAGAAGATAGAGAAATAGACTATCTCTGGATGGAGCTGTGCCAAGATCAAATGCAAAAAAAGAATGTAAAAGCCATCTTTGGAAAGTAAATTTTCTACAGCCAAGAAGCAAGTCCTTCAAGGGATAAAGGTTAGGGACTTGATTGGTGGAGATGGCAGAGAAATACTGGGAAGTTGATGATCATAGTGAATGGTTGTTTAATTAGTAAGTGGAAACTGCAGCAGAGGTGGCCAGCTGACTCTCAGTATAAAATTTTCCCTTCTTCTTTAATAACAGAACCCCAGATTTATTCATTAAGGCATTGCATCTTAGCGATACTGCATTTTTCAACTTCCCTTGCAACTACATATGTGGTGATGTAATTAAATATGGTCAGTGAGACGTAACAAAAATTGTTCAGTGGAACATTCAGGAAAGCTCTTTAAAACTGGGAGAGACATTTGGCACTTAATTCTTTTGACTCTTCACCTTCCTATTCTCTATATCTGGAACAGCATATAGTAATTTTCTCTGCCACAAACTTGGTGGCTTAAAACAATATGTATTTAATATCTCACACTTTCTGTGAGTCGGGAGTCTGGGCATGGTATAGCTGGGTTCGCTGCTTCCGGGTCTCACTGGGCCAGCAGTGCATGTGCTGGCTGGGACAGTGGTCTCATTAAAGACTTGACTGAAGAAAGATCTGCTTCTAAGCCCACCCAGGTGGTTGGCAGAACACTGAGGGCTTCAGTTTCCAGCTGGAGAGTAACATAGTTCCTTGCCATGCGGTCTTCTCCAACCTGGTTGCTGACTTCACGCAGCTTGTTTCTTCAAAGCCAGTGAAGAGGAAGACTTTAGATCCAGTCTGCTAGCAACATGGCATCTTACATAACAAAATGTAATCATGCAAGGGCAGTGCGATGGTGGCTCAGTGGCAGAATTCTCATCTGCCATGCCAGAGACCTAGGTTCAGTTCCTGGAGCCTGCCCATGCCCAAAATAAGTAAATCCTAACAATCATGCGAGAGGCAACCCATCACCTTTGCCATATTCTGTTGATTAAAAGGAAGTCACAGGTTCTCTTACACACAAGAGCAGGGGATTATACAAGGATGTGACTAGCAGAAGACTGGGTTCATTGAGAGTCACCTTCTATCTTTCTTTGATAATGCTTGTGATGATTACAGCTCCCACAAACTTGCTGTGATCCTGAATATGGGAGTCAAGGGAAAAAATGGCAAAATGTGGGCCACTGAGAGCTTCCTGGAAGGGCTGAACAAGCCTTCAACAACCTACTTATAGTCTTCTATTACAAGAAAAACTAAACCACTAATTTGCATTAGCCCGTGTATTTCTATCTTTGTTATTAACCACTGAACATAATTTTTTTTTACTGATTCAAGAACTAACCTTTTTACCACATCAGCAAATAATTACATATATTATCTCATTTCTTTTCTACAAAAATAGTGAAAGGCAGTTTTTTTTTCCTTTATTGCAGATGATCACATGCCTTCCAAAAGCCTCCATTCCTAATTATAAGTTGATGAGTTGCAAAATGGGTAACTCCACTATCTCCACCTTAGGTCTCTGGATTTCTCATCTTTGATATATCTAAGCATTTCACAGTCAGTGGCACTATCTGTCCAGTTATCCAAGGCAGAAAGGTGTTGAAACCTGTTTGCTTTTGTTACAGATGGAAACACTAATGGAAGAAAGCAAACTGACAAAGCTTATGAGCAAACACATTGCTTGGTGGCAAATCAGAAATGATCTTTTAGTGGGTCTCTCTTATCATCTACATATTCTGATTCCTGTCTTGGGAAAGTGAGAAACTTCCAGAGGGCTGAGAGTAGGTGTGATATGGAGAAATCACATCTGATTATGACTCCAGTTTGTAACTTTTAAAGTAAGATTGCGAAGGAGAAAATGCTAGATGGGGTGCATGTGTCCTCGTAAACAGTCACTAAAGTATAGAGGCACTTTGTGTAAATATAATGGAGAAAGGGAGACAGCTGACCATCAAGAAATGATCATGTTGAAAATGAAAACCCCTTCTGTTTACTTTTCTCTTCTGCAAACTTTTGCCAAAATTCATAATTAAATACTCTCTGAATTTTGCAAAATAATTTAAAGAATTTTTCAGTGTCACAAAATTCAAGATATATTGAGATAAATTCCTTGGTTTCTGTCTATGTGTTATGAATATAAAGGCTTTAAAGTTAGAGTCATGAATTCCTACAGCTGTTGGTTTGTGGCTGCCTTACTGCTGGTATCCACTCTGGGCTGCTTATTCACAAGATCTGGAAAACACGAAGGCTTCTGAGTCCAGTCACTTACTAGCATGATGATTCTGAGTCTTTTATGCTTTTCTCTTTCAAATGAGTTTCAGGGTAACCAAAGAGCATAAGCTGATGACAGGCAGTTCCTTTTTGTGAAAGAATTCCAGTTAATCAATGTACAAGTGATGATCTAATTGGAAAAGCACCAGCCTGCAACTTCTATTGAAATAATTGATACAGGCAACAATAAAAGTCTGCCAAATTAACGTCCAGAAGAGACCACTCTTATCATGAGAAATGCAGTTATCACATGATCAGGCCACTCTGTGGCTCTACATTTAGTTTTTTTAATTTGATTTTTTTTTTGCATGGGCAGGCACCGGAAATCAAACCCGGGTCTCCAGCATGGCAGGTGAGAACTCTGCCACTGAGCCACTGTCACACTGCCCTCTACATTTAGTTTTGGATGCCTTAATGGTTTTTGTTCTCTCTTTTTCTATATTTCTTTTACTGCATCTTTTTGTTCCTCCCTTGCTACCTCCCACCTTCTTTCCTTTCCTCCTTTTTCCTTCCTTCCCTGCTTTAATAACCATTTATCAAGACCATGTGCCGGGAGTTGGCACTGGGGATGCAAAAGCTATTTACGTCCATTCGCTGTCCTTGATGGATGGTATTGCATAGGGGAAAGAGCACAAACCAGACACAAAGGTTTGAATACCAGTGCTTTCACACTCAAGCTTTGGGATTTGGGTTCTGCCACTTAAGCCTTCTGAACTTGTATTTTCCACTTCTCAGAGTTATTGTGAGGATAAATGAGAGAACTTTCAAAGCACCCAACACAAACACTGGCACAGAATAGGCACGTAACAACTTTCCCAGAGCAAGACCTTTCCTTTTCCTCTGCCCTACCCACGGGCAAGTGTCCTGCTGCATGCATGCACCCTAATCCTTTTCTTCAGTCTGGCCCCTCTGCTCCAGTTGGACCCCGAAGCTAACCACCCTGTCATATGTCTGCCTTAGATATACCTTTTTAATCACCCCAGTCTCTGTCTGTTCAGTTCATTGGCCAACTGGGGAAAACCCTTGGGCAGAAGAAAAAGAGAACTGGAATCTGGTCCAGCTGTTCCAGGGTAGCCAAATTAGAGACAAGTATTGAATGGCTGTATGGGCAGTGCTCTTTTATACCATGTGCACACATTTTCATAAAAAGTTGACATTATAGATGTGATTATGGCACATGATATACTTCCATAAACAAGTATTTTCTCCCATCCCCTGATAAGTCTAAGTTTGTAATATCTGGGCAGATATTCACAAGTAAAGAACACGCTCACCACTTTTGACCCCAATCCTCCCATTCATCAATAACCTGCCATCGAGGGATCTGCTACTCTTGAAATTTGAGTGACTGTGAAATCTCAAATCTGGAACAGCTAATTGTTGTATATTTCTCATACACCCTTTGCTCCCCACGTCATCCGCATGATTGATAGCTTTTGATACTTGCTACTGGTTTTAGTTTGTCCCTTTCCCTTCCTGGCCCTGGGTTCGATGAAATCTAGCAAGCGTGAGTGGGTTGGATGAACTTTGGGTGGATGTTCTAAGTTCCAAACCATCAAAGAAGGAGCAGTGTTTTCTTCAAAGGCTATCTCTCCACCGCTTTCACAGGAAAGTCCTGCCCATAGTGACCTACTTGGGTTCTTTCTCTCTTTTGAGAGGGCAAAGTTGAGTTTCTTGGGTTCTTTCTTTGTGCAAAGATGAGACAATATATGGGCTTTGGAAACTGAGTGACGCTGATACTAACCAACAGAGTGATGTGGGATTACCCACTTCTGATTCCCGGGCCTTTCAGTTTATGGCTCTCACAGTGAGGTCTTTGCACCAGATAATGTCTTCTAATCCTCACGTTATTACATTTTGTGATATTATTTTTAACTTTGTGATTTATTCTGGACATATCCAAATAGTAAATCCAAAGTTTCCTCTAGTGCCTTTTGTTCTAGGAGAATTCATTTGAAGGAAATTCTATCCAGTCTTTTTTAATCTGAATGCATTTGGTGAAAGGCTACTGCATGTAACTTTCTAATAGAAATAAATCACAAAATAAGCTTCAGGATAAGTTACACAGTTAAAAATACAATGTGATTTTACCACGCTTCTGAATTTTAATGTCTACTCAGCAAGAATACGAATACAGGTTTTGTTTTTAGAAATGAATGATATTAATTACTTTCTTTATTTATTATTATTATTATTATTATTTTGCAAGGGCAAGGTCTGGGAATCAAACCCCAGTCTCCGGCTTGGCAGGCGAGAACTCTGCCTGCTGAGCCACCGTGGCCCGCCCAGCTTTCTTTGTTTTAAAATATGAACAGTTAGCATCAGCTTTTGCTATGAGGAATTTCAAATTCAATTTACATTTGTGGTTGTGTAATTGATGACAAAATAGGGTGAGTCACCTTCAAAATTCAAGAAATCAATGTAAATATATTTTGAAATTATAATGATAAACACAGAAAATAATGTTTCTTGAGTGTGATCTAATAAAGAGTAAAGGCTTCACAGACAAATTTGTGTTCAAATCCTTGTTCTCCTACATAATAATGTGAGCTGCTAAATAAATCCTTTGACATCTCCTAGCTTCATAACTTTATCTGTAAAATGGGAGCGATCTTATCTCTAAGGATTATTTTACTTTAATAAATGAGGTAGTGTTTAGAAAATCTCTAATAAAGTTATTTCATAATTAGTAGTTATGGTTGGTTGAATTGTGTACATCAATATAGACATTTTCTTAATCTTATTCTGTGTTCCTGTGGGTTGTTGCAAATAGGACCTTTTGAAGATGTTATTTTTAGTTCAGGTGTGGCAAACTGAACCAGGTGGGACTAATCTGGATTATTGTAGGTTTTATAAAGAGAACTCAGAAGTCACAGAAACCAGAAAGGAGAGGGCATCATCATGTGGCAGGAGACAGAAATATAAGCCAAAGAATCTCAAAGATTACCTGTAGCCAGAACTCTACTGTTTGGGAAAGAAGGAAGTAAGCCTTCCCAATATTTTGATCTTGGATTTCTTCTAGCCTCAAAACCACAAACCATTGAATATTTGTTGTTTAAACCAACCATTGTGTGGTATTAAAACTGTCTTTGTTTACCAGACTGCAATGATGGCAGTTTTCCCATAGTTCATTCTGTGTGAACTCATCACTATCCCCTCTCCTGACCCTCCCCACTCCATTCCTTCCATAAATCACACTATGTCATGTTCATGAGTGACTGATATGATTCACTGATGTGTTCGGTTTCCTTTGAGTTTGGTGAGTTGCTTGTGGAAATTTATGGTGAATATTATTCCAAAATAGTTTTGTTGACGTAATACATTAGATGTCGTTTCCTCATAGAAAAGATCACAATAATATATTAGGACTTGTCTTTCTGCTGACAAAATAAGATTTCTTGAAAACTTTAGCACCATTCAATACATAGCCCAAAAACAATGGAAAAGAATATATAGTCTAAGATAAACATATAAAGGTTAGCTACTAAGGACACTGGTGCTACTATGCTTAATGAATCAATGAAAGAAAGGAAGCAAATAATAGGGGTCATGGAAATGAAATTTTCACAGTTTAAGTCTCTCAAAACCAAGAGCAGGAATGATGATTTATAGTTCATGAAAACAGAGAAGTTTTATCCTCTGCATGCCATGCTGAAAGAAATGGCATATAATGAATTTGTCTTCCAAGTTGTTTTGCAGAATTTCAAAGAGTGCATTGTTTCTCAAAGAATATACATACTACTTGTTTTTAATCAGCTTACTAATTAGAAAGAGGGAAGCAAGGGTGCTCAGGTGTTTCAGTGGTAGAATGCTTGCCTTCCATGCGGGAGACCCAGGTTCGATTCCTGGATCAAGCACCCATCCCACACCCCCCTCCAAAAAAAAAGAGGGAAGCCAAGGTACAGATGCCCAGAATACAAATCCAGGTGTACTTACATAAGTACATAGTTTGTACTCTGTACTCTGTCCCACTACTCTATTAGTTCTATTCTCCATACAACTGCTTTCTTATTGAAAGAAAAAGTCAGCTTCAAAGGCTGTGAGATTCTCTCTTTGTATTGGGAGGTTAAATACCCTTTTAAAGATAAGCGGGAGCAAATTTTAATAGATGCTGAGCTTACAGTATAAATATTTCATGCATTGACATATAATTATTAAAGGGCTTGGAATGGAAAATGATCTTATGCAAGGACCACATGTAGGATTAGGTAAGGTTATCAAAGGGCAATTGAAAAGAAACAACAGGAAAAGTAGTGAATTGGAATCAGTGATTACTGGGCTTGCTTGAATTGTTAGTAACCAGGCAAAATAGCAACAAGCTGGTTAAGATTTATGGCTTCCAGTGCATGCTATTCCCTAGTTGCCACTTGGGAACTTAGAAGAAGCTAAATTTCTCATAGGAAAAAAAATTTTCCCCAAGTGCTTGTTTTACATGTGTTTGTTCACTATTGTCTTCCTCAGATGACTCATCCAGAAAGTATTTCTATACCTTCCTCTTGGCTAGGTGGGTGGATCCTATTTGCTTTTAGATTCCACTGCCTTCTTCCTTCAGCAAATCTGATCAAAGCCCTCAAATAGCTTAAATATTCGATACAGGACTGGTCTTCCTGAAGTAGCTTTGGCACAGGTAAGTGAGAAAATAATAATGTTACTTAATAGAAAAAGTAGACTAGATATGAAAGACCAAAGGAAAGTATATGGCTCACATCATCACTGCTAATAAATTTACACAAAATAGCACGCAGCACACTTTAATCACTGTTGTGTCTTGATAATTGAGTCTAGTGCAAATGTTATAGGACTTCTTGAAATCACCTGAACATCAATGGTATATGAAATTTCTATTAAAAATTCATGTTAAACAAGACACCCTATGTCTTATAACCTACATAATTTCATCATAATGTATGCTTATAATGCTTCTCCAAGGACCCAGCAAGACTGTGAAATGCCTTTTCTGAATCTGCAAAGATGAATACATGAAAAAAGCATGTTCATATAAAGTGTGATTTCTCCCAAGTTTGCCACATGATTAGAATTGACTGGAAAGGGGACCTTGTTAAAAGTTTAAACTCTTTTGAAGATTTTGATTTAATGGTTCTAGGGTAGAGACAAGGGATCTGAATTTTTAATAAGTGTTCCAAATGATTGTGTTGGTCAGACTGGGAAAAATAGATGTAAAGAATGTATGTTTTTACTTATTAGAGTAAAACCCCATTTCCCATCCATGCTGGAATGCCTGTCTTTAGTAGTGTCTGTGACACATTATTGAGTAATAGAAGTTTTCTTCTTTCTTTAAATGTATGAAACTTATGGGTTCCAGCAGGCTGTTGCTGCCACACTGATTCCTTTCCTGCCACTGGAAGGTGAGCACTAAGTACCTAGTAGGATAACAATGGGCCAATGGGCTATCACTACATGAGGAACCTCTCTTAGGATATTAGAATGTGCAACATATTTCTACTAGTCCTACGTGAGCAATCCAAAAAAGGATATTCATTCAACAAAACTTCATGGAAAAAAATTGTCCACCCTAAAGGGAAAGACTGATTGAACAAATAGATGATTAACAAAAGTAGATGTCCACTTTGAAAGTTGCATTTTGAGCAAAAGTAAAAAATTGGGATACTGAATGTAAGTCGATTTTTTCTTTATAAATGACAATTAGTTGTCTATTTACTAAATATTTGACTTACTTTTTGTAGTGTCTGGTTAGTGATGCTATCAAGTGATAAACACTTGACTTTTAAACAGAAGAGAAGCTTATGCAAGGGTTACATAAATATTAGATTATAAAAAGGGAGAATTGAAGCATTAGAAGGCTGTGATCTCCTATTAAAGTTAAAAAAGGAAAGGGTGCATACATAAAATACATGCCCAAATTAATCCCACTATTCTATATTTTTAAAAATAATCATGTAATTAAGAGCTATGTGATTACAGGAAAATGAAGACTAGAAGGAAGAAAAAGAACACCAAAATGTTAGCAGTAGTTTTCTCTGATTCTGAGATTATGTGTAATTTTAATTTTCTTCTACTTTTTTATTTGTATATTGAAACTTTTTAACAATCAGCATGCAGAACATTTTTAATAAAACTTGTTGAAAACGATGATGAAAAAAATCACATAGTTTTTCCTAAAATATTACTGAAGGTATATATTTGTCACCTTGTTTTTCAGTTTCTCCTTTAAAAGTGACCTTGGAAATATTGTCTGATATTTGCACATCGACCAAAGCCATAAATTATGCACCAAAAATCAGTTGCAGAAAGTTCACTGAAAGGTGTGTTTGATAAGTTGACATTAATAATATGCTGTCAATTCTGTATTTGTGTATCTTCCAACTCCTCTGGAAATTTTTAGCTCCAGATGAAAACAATAGAATCTTTATTGTGAAAAGAGAATGGGTGCAGTGTTTGAAGAAATAATTTAACAAAACTATTAGCCAAAAGGTTAGGCATAAAATTACTTCATGTATAAGTGATTTTTTAAACCACAGACTATTTATCTTTCAAACTGAAAATGTCATTTTTGACATGGAAATTCAGAGAAAACTTATGGTTGGATACGTTGCACTGTGTACCAGTGCTAGAATTTCCACTGAAGAAGTGGGGTGATGACAGATAAATTTGGATTTCCTCAAAGTTTTATTGTGAGCATAATTATGCTTCCTTTATACATTCTACATAGGTGATACAAAGATAAAATTAAAATATGTAAAAAATATTTTATAAGGGTGGGCCAAGGTGGCTCAGCAGGCAGAGTTCTTGCCTGCCATGTCAGAGACCCGGATTCAATTCCCAGTCCCTGCCCATGTAAAATAAAAAATGCTTTATAACGTTAAAATTGTATGCAAAAAGCATAAATGGCTCTGGCCAAGTTGAATTAAGATGGACTGGATTTATTCTCCCACCAGCAATAATTAACAGTTAAAAAAAAAAAGAGGGCGGGCCGCGGTGGCTCAGCGGGCAAAGTGCTTGCCTGCTATGCCGGAGGACCTCGGTTCGATTCCCGGCCCCAGCCCATGTAACGAAAAACGGAGAAACAAAATACAATAAAAAACAAGAAAATGTTTAAAAGATGTTTCCCTTTCTTCCTCTCTTCCTTCCTTCTATCCTTCCTTCCTTCTCTCTGTCTTTCCTTTAAAAAAAAAAAAAAAAAAAAAAAAAAAAAAAAAAAGAATGATATTCAATGACTGAACATCAAGCAGCACAAGGAAATGATCGCTGAGAGAGGGTAAACAAAAGAGGTAAAACTATTGCTCCAGCTTACTAATTGGAGAGGGTACCCAGGAAGATGATTGAGGGAGAGCCTGGTGGTCTCCCTGAGTTGGGGAGGAGTGTTGAGAGTCTGAGAATGTCAAAGAGGATCCAAAAACTCTGAGAATCCTTGAGAAAAGAAATTTGCACAGAGAAAATTGTGCAATTTTTCTCAATCTCAGAGACAATCTCAGAGAACTGCAAAAGTTCTTCCTCAAGTTTTCAGCTGTGTATTTATTTATGGGGCATATACATGAAATTTTCAGCTGCTTAAAATGAGCAGAGGGAGCAATACTTAGAGCTCACAAAAACAGAAACAATTTGTGTTCTCACCAGCCAGAATGCAAAGAACTTTTAATTCAATGTGTATTATCTGGAATTGAATATTGCCTCAATAAAGTGGGAAAAACTAGTCTTAGACTATATGTTACACAGTCCCACCTAACAAATCTGAAAGAATTAACTGATTCCAAGTAATTTAACTGCATTGCAAAACAAATCTCAAGAAAATAAATAGGAATACAAAAATATATAACAGGGAACAAGTTATAAAGAACAAATATGGCATCCAATAATAAAAAAAAAACAGGTATACAAAGAAGCAGGAAAATCAAACCCAAAACTACATCAAAAGTAAATAAATAAAAATAAAAATACCAAAATTACCAGATGATTGAATTTGTAGTTAAGATAACATTAAAACGTTATTATAACTCTATTTCATATATTCAGGAAAGTAAAAGTAACATGAGCATATTCAAGAGAGATCTGCACAACAAAAAGAGAATCAAATAAAACTTCTAGAGAAGAAACCATGGAGGTGAGGAGCCATGCAATGATATATTTAAGATACTGAAAGAGAAAAACTGCCAGCCAAGAATTCTGTATCCAGAAAAACTGTCTATCAAAAATAAGGAAGAGTCTAAAATATATTTAGATATACAGACACTGAAAGAGTTCATGAATAAGAGACCTGCTCTCCAAGAAATACTAAATGGAGCACTATAAGCAGATAGAAAAATTCAGAAGTTAAAGAAGCGTGTAGAAATGAGATTGGCAGTAAGAATATTTAATAGGGTAAAAAGAAAAAAATATAATAAGATATCTCAAATAAAATCCAAAAGAATAAATGGTTGAAGAAAGTACTGCCTTTACAATAACATTGAATGTTAATGGATTAACCCCCCCAATCAAAAGACATAGATTGGCAGAATGGATAAATAAACAGAATCCATTCAAACACCATTACAAGAGACTCATTTAAGACCCAAGGACAAAGACAGGTTGAAAATGAAAGGTTGGAAAAAGATGTTTAATGCAAACAACAACCAGAATGAATGAGGATAACTATACTAATATCAGACAAATTAGACTTCAAATGTTAAACAGTTAAAAAGAGACAAAGAAGAACACCATGTATTAATAGAAGGGACAATCCATCAAAAAGATATAACAATCATAAATATCTATGCACCAAGCTACAGTGTCCCAAAATACATGATGAAAACACTCACAACACTGAAGGGAGAAGTAGACACTTCTACAGTTATTGCTAGAGACCATCAAAGGAAAGAACATCTAGACAGAGAATCAATAAGGAAAAAGAGATTTTAAACAATACAATAAATTAACTAGACTTAACAGACATTTACATTTAGTTGCATCCAAAGAGCTCATAAATCCTCCAGGATAAGATCACACCTTGGATCACAAAGCAGGTCTTCATAAATTAAAAAAATTCACAGCTATACAAAGCACTTTCTCAGATCACAATGGAATGAAGCTGGAAGCAATAACAGGCAGCAGGCTGGAAAATTCACAAATATATGGAGGCAAAACAACATACTTTTAAACAACCAATGGGCCAAGGAAGAAATTACAAGAAAATCAGTAAATATCTCAAGGCAAATGAAAATGAGAATACAACATATCACACTGACCGGATGCAGCAAAGGCAGTGCTGAGAGGGAAATTTATAACCCTAAACACATAAATCAAAAAAGAAGAAGGAAAGAAATCCAGGAATTAACTGCTTATCTGGATGAACTAGAGAAAGAACAGCAAGCTAACCCCAAAGCAAACAGAAGGAATGGTATAAAAAGATTAGAACAGAAATAAATGAAATTGAGAAAATGTAAATAGTAGAGAAAATCAACAAAACCAGAAGTTGGGTTGCATGGGTGGTTCAGTAGTAGAATGCTCATTTTTCATGTGGGAGACTCGGGTTCAATTTCCGGACCATGCACCCCACCCCCCCCAAAAACAAAACAAAAACAGAAGTTGTTTCTTTGAGAAAATCAGTAAAATAGATGAATGCTTAGCTAGGCTGACAAAGAAAAAGAGAGAGAATATACAAATAAATCAGAAATAGGTGGGGGGACATAACTACTGACCCCACAGAAATAAAGGAACTAATGAGAGGATGCTATGTAGAACTATATGCCAACAAGCCAGAAAACTTAAAAAAAAAAAAAGAAGGACAACTTCCTAGAAAAGCATGGACAACCAACATGGACTCAGCAAGAATGAGAAGATCTCAACAAACCAATCACACATAAAAGAGATTGAATCAACATTAAAAAACTCCCCAAAAAGAAAAGTCTGGGACCAAAAGGCTAAACGTGAATTCTACCAAGCATTCAAGAAAGAATTAGTATCAATCCCACTCAAACTCTTCAGGAAAACATTGAAGAGGAGGAAAGCTACCTAATTCATTCTGTGAAGCCAACATCACTCTAATACCAAAGCCAGACAAAGATACTACAAGAAAAGAAAACTGCAGACCAATCTCTTTATGAATATAGATGCAAAAATCCTCATTAAAATACTTGCAAACCAAATCCAGCAGCACATTAAAAGAATTATATCACATGACCAAGTGGGTTTATTCTAGGTTGCAAGGTGGTTCAACATAAGAAAATCAATTAATATAATACACTACATCAATATATTAAAGAGGAAAAAACACATGTTCACTTAGGCTGGTGCAGAAAAGATATCTGACAAAATTCAACATCCTTTCTTGATGAAATCACTACAAAAGATAGGAATACAAAGAAACTTCCTGATCACGATAAAGGGAATATATGAAAAAATCTACAGCCAACATCATCCTCAATAGGGAAAGACTGAAAGCTTTCCCTCTAAGATCAGGAACAAGACAAGGATGCCCAGTGGCACCATTGTTCATCACCACTGTCTTGGAAGTTCTAGCTAAAGCATTTAGGCAAGC
This sequence comes from Tamandua tetradactyla, assembly GCF_023851605.1. NCBI lineage: Eukaryota > Metazoa > Chordata > Mammalia > Pilosa > Myrmecophagidae > Tamandua > Tamandua tetradactyla. The sequence continues at coordinate 11,298,214 of NC_135348.1, forward strand.
AAAAGAAATAAAAGACATCCAAACTGAAAAAGAAAAAGTTAAACTTTCACTGTCCACAGACGACACGATCCTACATGTGGAAAATCCCCCCAAAATTATACAATAAAGCTACTAGAGCTGTCATGGTCAGGTTCATGTGTCAACTTGCCCTGTTGTCTGGTTGGGCAAATGCTGGCCTGTCTGTTGCTATGAAGTTGTTTCAAGGACTTCATCGTGATCATTTTGGATGCATACCTAGCTGATTGCATGTCTAATCAGCTAAGGGAAGTGTCTTCTGCAATGAGTGATGCCTAATCTACTCACTGGAAGGCTTTTAAGGAGGATTCAGAAAAGACAGTCACTGTTCCTGCTTCAGCCAGCCAGCCTCTCCTGAGAGTTCATTGAGGACCTTCTTTGGAGCTGCCAGCTTGCAGCCTGCCCTACAGATCTTGGACTCTTGTACCCCCACAGTTGTGCAGCCAGTTCATTGAAGACCTTCATCAGAGCTGCCAGCTTGATGACGACCTTGGACTCTACACCTCATGGTTACTGAGACACTTTTATAAATGTTATATTATTAGGTATCTCCTGCTGATTCTGTTTCTTTCAAGAACCTACCTTACACAGGAGCCAATAAAATAGTATAGCAAAGTGGCCAAATTCATTATCAACGTGCAAAATCAGTAGTGTTTCTATATAGCAATAATGAGCAATCTTAGCAGAAAATCAAGAAAAAAATCCATTTACAATAGCAACCAAAAGAATCAAATATTTAGAAATAAATTTAGCCAAGGACATATAAGACCTATACACAGGAAAATGACAAAACATTGTTAAAAGAAATCAAGGAAGACCTAAATAAATGGAAGGACATACTATGTTTGTGGATAGGAAGACTAAATATAATTATGATGTCAATTCTACCCAAACTGATTTATAGATTCAATACAATACCAGTGAGAATCGCAACAACTTACTTTCCAGAAATAGAAAATCTATGAACCAAATTTATTTGGAATAATTGGGTTCCCTGAATAACTAAAATACCTTTAGAAAGAAAAATGAAGTGGAAGATCTCATACTACCTGGCTTAAAAGCATATTTCCAAGGTGTAGTATTCAAAGCTGTATGGTATTGTCATAAAAATGGATGTACTGACAAATGAAATCAAACTGAGTCTTCAAAGGTGGACCCTCTCATCTAAGGAGAATTGATCTTTGATAAGGCAGTCAAGGCAACTCAACTGTGACAGACCAACCTCTTCAACAAATGGTGCTTAGAGAACAGGATGTTTATATCCAAAAGAATGAAAGAGGATCCATATCACACATTGTCATGGTCAGATTCATGTGTCAACTTGGCCAAGTTGTGGTACCTGTTTGTCTGGTTGGGCAAGTGCTGGCCTGTCTGTTGCAATGAGGACACTTCATAGAATTAAATCATGATCACATCAGCTGCATCCACAGCTGATTCCATTTGTAATCAGCCAAAGGGGAGTGTCTTCTGCAGTGAGTGATGCTTAATCTAATCAAAGAAGCCTTTTAAGGAGGATTCAGAAGAGACAGGCTCTATTCCTGCTTCGGCTGGTGAGCCTCTCCTGTGGAGTTGGTCCAGACCCTCCATCAGAATTGTTGGCTTCACAGCCTGCCCTGCAGATTTTGGACTCTGCGTTCCCATGGTCACGTGAGACACTTTTATAAATTCTATATTTGTGAGTGTTCCCTGTTGATTCTGTTTCTCTAGAGAACCCTAACTAATACACACACCTTATACAAAAATTAACTCAAAATAAATGAAAGACCTAAACATTAGGACTAAGACCATAAAACTTTTAGAAGAAAATTGAGAGGAATATCTTAAAAGAGCTTGTGATAGGAGGTGTTTTCCTAGAATTTTCACCCAAAGCACAAAGAAAGAAGAAATAAACAAATGGGACCACCTCAAAATTGAACTGTTTCGTGTATCAAAGGACTTTGTCAGAAAAGTAAAATGACAATCTGCACAATGGGAGACAATGTTTGGGAACCACATATCAGATATATGTTTAATATCCAGAAAATGCAAAAACTACATCTCAACAACAAAACACACACACAAAAACAATTAAATATAGGCAAAATATATGGGTAGACATTTTTCTAAAGACGAAATACAAATGGCTCAAAAATATATGAGAAGATGTTCAATTTCATTAGTGACTAGAGAAATGCAAATCAAAACTACAATGAGATATCATCTCACACTTACTAGAACGGCCGTTAACCAAAAATACAGAAAGCTACAGGTGCTGGAAAGGATGTAGAGAAATAGGCACACTCATTTACTGTTGGTGGAATGTAGAATGGTGCAACAACTCTGGAAGGCAGTTTGGTGGTTCCTCAGGAAGCTAAATATAGAATTGCTATATGACCCAGCGATCTTATTACTATACAGAGGACCTGAAAGCAAGGACATGAATGGACAATTTGCACACTGATGTTTATAGTGGCATTAATCATCATTGCCAAGAGATAGAAACAGCCCAAAAGTCTGTCAATGGATGAGTATATAAACTGTGGTATATACTTACAATGGAATATTATACAGCTATAAGACAGAATAAAGTCATGAAGCATGCATCATTGTGGATGGGCCCTTGAATACATTTTGTTGAGTGAAATTAGCCAGAAACAAAAGGGCAAATACTATATAGTCTCACTAATGTGAGCTAAGTATAATGAGCAAATCTGTGATTTAAAGTTGAGACAACAGCATGTCAGGAGATAGAAAGAAGGTAGAGTTTGGGCACTTGATGCTAAAGGAGTACAGAAAATTCAATAGGATTTTTTGTAAAGATCCAGAAATGGATAGCATAATTTTATGTCATGGTTGAACAATATCATAAGTATAAGAAGCAAAGGTGAATGTGAGTCTGGTTGAAAGAAGGGGCTAAGGGCATGCATGACACCAGAAAGAATGACAGGGACAAAAGCTGGGACTGTATGTGGTAGTTAGGTTCGGGTGTCAACTTGGCCAAATGATGATGCTCCGTTGTTCTATTTCTGTGGACTTAAATGATCAGTATGTGAAATTCATCTATGACTGATTACATTTGCAGTAGGCTAAGGGGATGGCCTTCTACAATGAGTGAGGTTTAACTTAATTAGCTGGAGGTTTAAAAGAGAGAGGGCAGAAAGAGCTCAGCAATTCAGCATATCTTATCTTAGCACTTGGAGCTCAGCCCAGATGTTTGAAGATGAAGAGAGGAATCATCCTGGCGAAAGCCGCCAGTACCCAGAAGCCAGGAGAGAAGTCCATCAGTCATCACTGTGTGCCTTTCCATGTATTCTAGTTTGCAAGCGCCAGAGTAGGATATACAAGAAAGAGAATGTTTTTTAAAAGAGGAATTTATTAAGTTGCAAGTTAACAATTCTAAGGCCATGAAAATGTCCAAATTAAGGCAAGACTAAGAAACTGTCCAAATCTAAGGCATTCAGGGAAAGATACCTCAGTTCGAGAAGGCCAGTGAAGTTCAAGGTTACTCTCTCAATTGAAAAGGCACATGGTGACTATGATGACATTTGCTAACTTTCTCTCCAGGCTTCTTGTTTCATAAACCTCCCCTGGGGACATTTTTCTTCTTCATCTCCAAAGGTCACTGGCTGTGTGGGCTCTCATAGCTCTTGTGGCTCTTTCCAAAATGGTTCCCTCTTAAAGGGCTCCAGTAAGAAACCCCACCTTGAATGGGTGGTGACACATCTCCATGTATACCTTCTAATCAAAAGTCAACACCCACAATTGGGTGGGTCACATCTCCATGGATAATCAAAAAGCTCCTACCCAGCAACATTGAATGACGATAAAAGAACATGGCTTTTCTGGGGTACTCCACAGATTCAAACCAGAATGCCGTGTGACAGAGAAAATAGCAGCCTTTCCTCTGAAGAACTATACATTTCTAACTAAATAAATCTCCTTATTGAAAGCCAATCCATCTCTCATGTGTTGCATTCTGGCAGCTTTAAGCAAACCAAAACACTGTAAAACAGCGCAACCAAGAATGGTGAAGCCAAGAGTGGACAATCATGGTGATTAAATATACAAATATAAGAAAGTTTTTACTTGAGGGAGAACAATTGAATGTCACCATTGCGAGGTTTTAAAATGGGATGGTATGTGGCAAAAATACAATTAATGCAAACTACAATCTATGGTTAGCAATAACATTGTGATGTTCTTATATTAATTGTAACAAAGGCAATATACCAAAGCTAAATATCGATTAGTGTGGAATTTAAGGGAAGACTATGGGATTCTTGTGTTCTTTCTTTTTTTCTTTTCTCCTTTTCCTGTTTCTTTGCAGAAGAAATGAAAATGTTCTCATATATACTGTGATGATGAATACATAACTGTGTAATTATACCAGGAACTATTGGTTGTACAGTGAGGATGGATTGTATGGTGTGTGAATAAAATGGTTCAAAAATAAACAGAAGGATAGAAGTGCAGGAGAACATGTGAAGAGCGAGAAATACCTGGTCACTGCTGATGGGAAACTAAAATGGTGCAGCCCCTCTGGAGGGGAGTTTGATGGTTCCACAAGAGTATATTGTTACCACATGATCCCTACAATTCTGTTATCCATTATTAGACAAAAACTTGGAAGCACTGAAAGTAGAGACATGAATAGGCGATTGCACACTGGTGTTTATGGTGGCAGTGTTCACGATTTGCAATGGATGGAGGTGGCTGAAGGTACATTGACTAATGAGTGGAAGGGTGAATCATGATGTATACATATGATGGAAGATTGAGTGGCTATAAGAAGGAATGAGGTTGTGTGACATGCAACTAGGTGAATGAAACTTTAGATCATTGTGTTTGAATGAAATAAGTCAGAAACAAAAGGACAAATAATGTATGGTTTCACGAATATAAATGAAGTATAATAAGAAACCTCTGCCAATTGAGGATGAGTACATAGGTTATCAGGCAGAGACTGGACAACTGCTGATTAAGGAGTACAGAATGTTCAAATAAGGCCCATTGTAAAGCCTTCTAGATTGTAACCTCTTACCACAGTCACATCTATTCCTGAATTTAAATGTTATTTCTAAATTCTGAGATACTATGCTCTTTGTATATAACCTGGCAGTTCCCTGGAGCATTAGTTTCCTGTGTGACACCTGGGACTCAGAATTAGAGTTCTGCAGCTCTGAAAGTTAGCACTTCTCTTTACATCAATTGTTAAAGAAGCTGAATAACAGATCAGACTCCAATTAGAGATATGAATGAAATGAACCTGGTTAGGACTAAAGTAAATCAGAATACAGGGTAAAATATGATAATTGTCCATATTTTAAAATTTCAACTTCTGTGTGAGATAAAAGGAAAACTTATTTATTTGGTACAAAATGTATATTTTCTCTAGCATGACTAATTTAACCTGTCTGGTCGGTTTATTTAAGCAACATAAATATATGGAGCTTAGAATAGGGAATGAGATCTCATGATTCTGTACAGATTAATGTAATACCTGGATAAATTCCAACTCTGAAATGTTTGGGGCAGAAAAGAAAAAGTATTTGCAAAACCCCCTCGAAGAACTGGGGAAAAATGTGGAACTATTAAACTTCTCCACCTGGGGAGTCCCTGATATTCTCTCAGGCACTAGTGACTCACAATTTAATAAGCCAAGCCATTGATCTGGAGGCTTGCCCTTAGGAAACTTATTTCTGCAATGGCAAAGTCAGGTCTGGATGTAATTATGTCTAAGAGTCACCCCTAGAGAGCCTCTTTTGTTCCCCAGATGCAGCCTCTCTCTTTAAGCCAACTCTGCAAATAAAATCTCTGCCTACTCCCTAACATAGGACACCACTCCAGGGGTACAGACCTCACTGGCAATGTGGGTATGTCACCCAGGGATGAGTCTGGCTCTGGTATTGTGGGACCGAGATGCCTTCTTGACCAAAAGAAAGGAAAGAAATGGAACAAAATAAAGTTTCAGTGGCTAAGAGGTTTCAAATAGAGTCAACAGGTCATTCTGGGGGTTACTCTTACACAAGCTTCAGCCAGAGATTACAAACTACCACAGTGTGCCAAGCCCCAACCAAAAGTATTCTCGAAAACCTAGAAAGTGCACTCGTCTCTAGCCAAGTCTCCATAAAAGTTTTTTTCACTAAGTTCCTTTTTTCAGAACATAAGGCCTCCAGCTCACTCCTAGGCCAGATACGCTCTGAAACCCAGAGTCTCTCCAAGAACATCAACCAGTTTCATTCCTCTACCCCATAAGCATGAAGAAGTTAAAATGGTCATTGCCCAGATATTCCTGAAGATTGAGAGAAAGATCAAACGAGAGGGAGGAGCTATAACTGAGAAATTAGGATTTAACATACGGCTCTGACCACTGACTCATTATATAGATATTTCCTTTTAACTTATTGTGTTTTAGAGTAGCCAGAAGGTATTTTGAATTGATTAAAAATTTAAAGCAACAACGTCTAAAAATATGTACACTTCAGCTAAAGGCATGCTTAGAGGGAAATTAATAGCACTAAATGCCTATGTCAGAAAAGAAGAAACATCTTAATTACCTCAGGCTCCCACTTATGCATGTAGAAAAAAATAGAACACAAAGCGAGTAGAAGAGATAATTAGCATAGATAAATACAAAAGAAAACAAAATAAGCAAACAGACAAAAAGCCACAGTAAAAACAACAGAAAAATAAGCAAGAAAACCAATGAAACCAAACGTTTGTTCTTTGAGAATATCAACAAATTTGATAAACTTCTTGCCAGACTCATCAGGAAAAACAAAGAAATAATACACAAATTATTAATATCAGAAATGAAAGGTATCACTACTTACCCTGTCATCATTAAAATGATTAAAAGGGAGTGTTATGAAAAGCTTTGTGCCAATGAATTTGACAATTTAAATGAGATGCTCAAATTCACTGAAGACAAGAACCATAATAGCACACCCAGAAGAAATAGATAACTTGAAGAATTTATGTTTATTAAATGAATTGGATTCATATTAACAGTTTTCCACAAAGTGAAGTCTAAGATGAGATAACTTCATTGTGAATTCTGCTAAACATTTCTTACATAGTACCAATTTTATACAATCTCTTCCAAGAAATTCATGAGGTAAGAACACTTTCTAGCTCATTTTATAACCTCAATCAAAATCCCAGCAGAAGCTTTTCATAAAAACTGATAAGCTGATTAAAAAAAAAGAAACATGTGATTATTCATAGAATAGTGACTAGCCAAAACAAAAGACAAAGTTATTAGACATAAGCTACCAGATTTCAAGACTTAGTATAACCAGACAGTAATCAAGAGAGTGTGGCATTGGTACAAAAAGAGATAAGTAGATCAATGGAACAGGACAGAGAGACAAGAAATAGACCCATGCATATATAGTTAGTTGATTTTGACAAGAGTGGCAAGCACTTAAACTGGAAAATGATGATATTTCAACTAAATTGTGCTGGAACAATGGACATTCAAATGCATAAATTAAACATTGATTCATATCTTGCACAGTATATGAAAATCAACTCAAAATAGATCATACACCCACATATAAGAGTAAACACTATAAAACTTCTAGAGTAATTCATGGGAGAAAATCTTTGTGAAATTGGGTTTAGCGACAATTTCTTTAAAAAGACATAAAAATACTATCAAAAGAAAAATCAGTAACTTGCTATGGTGGCTTGGAGCTAGGTACCCCAGGAAAAACATGTTCTTAATCTTAATCTATTTCTGTGAATATGAATCTATTAAGCAGGTACGTTGATGAGGTTATTTCAATTAAGGTGCGGCCCGGCTCCATCAGGGTGGTTCGTAACACTATTATTGGAGCCCTGTATAAGCAGAGTGACACTCAAACATATATATAGAAAGCCACTGAGGGAGCAGCCAGATGCTGAAAGTCAAGAGAACCTGGAAGAGAAAAGAGAGCACAGGATAGGCCACATGTGCATTACCATGTGACAGATGAGCCAGGGGCCAAAGATTACTAGCAGCCAGCCTAGAAAATTCCAGTCTTCAGGAAGAAATTACTTGCCTTGATGAAGCCCTGATTTGAAGTTGATTTGTACTTCTCCTAGCCTAAAAACCATGAGTCAATAAATTCCCACTGCGTGGTATTTGCTTGATCAGCCAGAAAACTAAATCAGATGCTCCAAGTCATTACTTTTTAGGGAAATGTAAATCAAAACTACAGTGAAATACCACTATCCATTTGCTATAATGCCTTAAATGAAAAAGACTTACTATATTAAGCATTGTTGAGAATGTGGGATAACTAGAACTGTCAAGCATTCATGGTGGTAATGTAAGATGGCAAAACCATGTTTGAACATAGCTTAGAGGCCTCTGATAAAGTAAAACACATGCCTACTATTAGAATCCAGCCATTAAATTCCTAAGAACTTACCCAAAAGAGATGAAAATATATGTTCACACAAAGACGTTTATAGCATTGTCCACACTAGCTTTGTTTGCTATAGTCCACAAATAAAGACAACTCAAATGCCATTCAAAGATGAAAAGAAAAACAAACTGTGGTATATCCACTTAATGGAATACTACTAGTACTCCAGATGAATGAACTATCATTATGTAACTGAGAAGTTAGGATTTAGGAGACGATTAAATTACTGAATCGTTATATAGATATTCCGTTTTACTTCCTGGTATATTAGAATAGACAGAGGGAGATACCTGAAATATCTGAACTGTATTCCAGCTGCCTTGATCTCATAATGATTCTATAACTATATAGCCTTTTTCATGTGATTTTGAAAACCTAGTGACTGACCCTCTCTTATATACCCTTATCCTGTTTTTCAACTTTAAAGTCTTATGATCACAAAAGACAGTCCCTAATGTCTATTAATTAAGGGCCTTATGTCAGCCCAGAACTAACCCACCCCAATTCCAAGGCTATCTTCATAAATGGAGCTGGATCTAACCAAATGGGGCCACCTGAAGTACAGTAGCTTAAATTTTAACTTAGAAATGCCTTAAACCTCATTTAATACTAAAGAGCATGCCAATCCTCATATTAAGAGCACCATTTTCTTACATATGTCTGTGACTAAGCATGCAATCAATCTGTGCATGTTCAATAATTACATATCTCGAAACCTGTCATCTTGAGCCATTGTGCTCAAAATCCTGAAATCTACCTAGCTTTTGATACCACAAAACCATCAGAATTACTGCAATTCGGAGAGAGAGATTTTTAATGGCTGAAATGCCCTGTAATCTCCTGCTTTTATCCCAGCTATAAACTCTTTCACTCTTTGAAACCCTGGTGTTTTTCAGGAATTGGTCATTTCTGTGCATCAGAAAGAGAATTCACTGCTTTTGATTTGTATCAATTACATATTTTGTGATAACCAAAAGCCTAACTATTTTATATAATCTCATCTGTTAGTATAAAGGTTTAGTGAGATAGTCTTCTTAATTGTGTTCTATAAATGAAGATACTGAAAATAAAAAAATGTTCGATAACTTACCCTGGATTTTTCAGCTATTACAAAGCAAATCTGAGACTTAAACCCAATATCTGCATGCCTACACCCTGCATTGTGCTATTCACTATGCTATCTCCTAATTATGTTCACATTTCCATTGTCCCAGTTATAACAAATGACAGCTGTCTTCTGTCAGGCAACTGGAAACTCCAAGTCTTTTTATTATATGAGTTGCATAAGAATTTTAAGTTGCACTAGTTTTCTCATTTTGGTAAAGAATTTGACCAAATTCTTTTTACCAAAATTCTCATTTTGAAGAATTTATAAATTCAGAAACATTTTTCCAACATCCTATGTACAGATAGGTGTAAATCAATTTAGAAAGATAAATGTCTGCAAAGACCTAGAATAATTAAAGCCACCTTGAAAAAATGTTGGTGGGAAAAGTTGTTGAAAAGACACTGACATATACTCATATCTTTAGGAGAAGAGTTTCGAGGTCTTAGCACAAAATGTGAATTTAATGATCCTATTTATAGCTCTGATAGCAACCAATTTGGGATCCTCAGATAAATGATAAATCCCAGCCTATATTAGTGTTCCACACTGTGAAATAAATCCCTCTGTCATTCTAATTACTGTAGTAGATAAATCTCATTTTTCACAACAGATTTGAGAGAACTCATAAAAAAGCACACATACAGAGCAAGATAATTAAGAGAAAAAATGATCTGGAAGAGAGTTATGCTGAAATTGGAAGAGAGTTATGCTGAAATTGGAAGAGAGTTATGCTGAAATCTATGCTAAAATAATGAGTGGAATTTATCTGAGACCTTGCTTTTGCAGTTCAAAGTCAAGGCACAGAAACTAGAATCCAAGAAGTTAGATTATTTCTCTGGGGCAGATCTCAGAAGAGATCAAGTACCAGGAGCACAGTCTAGAAACAAGATCTGTACCAAGGAGTGGGAGGAAAGTTTTGCATTTGGGTAACAATGGAGAAGAAAATTATCTTGCGGTATTAGTTTTTAATGATACCCAAAAGTCAAGAAGTCGGTAAAAATAATCAAGGAGTGAAAACAAAGGAAGGAGAAAAGAATTGGCCTAAACACAGTTGTACATTTATAGCCAATTTGGGGATGAATCTCACTAACACTGAATTCTTATGGTGGCAAATTTTTGTGGAATGAGTTATTAGGTCTCTCTCTTTAGATTGGGTGAAAGTTCTTCCAATTGTAAACAGGATAACGCTGGACATAATGGATCGTTTAATACAGTTGTAAATCAAGGAAAAAAGGAAACAATTCATCATGTAATTCATATTGCTTATATCCTTTTTAATCTGTAAAGACAGACCTCTTTCCTGCCTCTAAATTGCATTTACTGGGTGATTCTTTTTTTTAATTTCCAAAGTTTCCAAACACTCTTTACCTATCAAGCAACAACAGTAGACAATGCTTTTTTAAAAGGATGTACAAAATTCAGTTTTGAGGGTGGGCAATGGGGCTAAGTGGCAGAGTTCTTGCCTGCCATGCCAGAGACCCGGGTTCGATTCCTGGGGCCCACCCATGCCAAAAAAGGGCAGGCCACGGTGGCTCAGCAGGTAAGAGTGCTTGCCTACCATGCCCGAGGACTCGGGTTCGATTCCCGGTGCCTGCCCATGAAAAAAAAAAAAAATTCAGTTTTGATCCACAGTTTTTTTAATATATATATATTTTTTCTATGCTGTTTGGTGGGTTTCACATTTCATTCTTTTTCCCACGTGAGTATTCCATTATTGCAGCACCATTTGTTGGATGTGTGTTTGTTCATCTTTTCTTTCTCTGTTTGCTTTTTTGTTTGATTTTTTGGGGGGAAGTGCATGGTCCCTGAATCGAACCCGGGTCTCCCACATGGCAAACCAGAATTCTGCCACTGAACTACCATTGTCATATATTTTTAATTGTACTTATTTATCCAGGATAAAAAAAAAATGGCACAATGCTGTTTGGCTAGCGTATAAAACTTCCAGTTTCAAAAATCATTAGCTCTCTTATAGCATCATGCAAAAACGTACCTAATCTGGATACTGTTATAAATATATGTTCTCCCATTGGTAATTACTATTCAGCTAGTAAACAGAATAAATTGCTTTAAATATTGTGAAGAAGAAATAGATCTTAATACTAGAAATAGTCTTTCAAGACATTTAATTTCCTCATATTCCTATAAATGAATTATTCCTTTGAGCTCCTTTCATTCTGTGGGATAGGAGAAACTTAATTCACCAAAATTAATGCTTTCTGTGCTTTATCCCCCCTGGGAATACTGTGGAAAGTATCATGTGCCTGTTAAAACAGTCCGCTCCTGTTTAGGTACAGATCCAGGGACCAGATCATTTTTAGAGTCTACATGAACACAAATATTTCTTTAAACATTAAATAAAAGCAATATGATCTCCTTTCTGGATGTCCAAGGACTCTTGCCCATTCAGAAAATATCCAAAAAAAAAAAAAAAAAAAAGAACCAAAATAAAAATAAAATCAAGACTGCAGGATGCTCGAGTCTCCATTATACATATGGTTGGCAGTCCAGCATCTTCCCTCCTGATACTACCTTCAATAATTAATTTCTTAATTTACTATTACTTTTCCCTTGCAGTATTATATTTCTGTAGCTTACCTGTCACTCTAACATCTTACCTGTCACTCTAGCATCTTACCTTTACCAATTTCTCAAAACCTACTAACACAGAATACGGACTAAATAGTTATTTGTTGAATGACAAATTTTCTTCCAATAATTTTGCTATGGGCACATTACAATTCAACATAAAGGATGGATAGCTCCTTGACAGAAGACAGAACAGCTGAATATTAGTTTTTAAACACTTGTTCTACAGCAAACATATCTGTTGCTTTGGAAGATGCTTTTCATTCACTTTATACACTTAAGGCCATTTTGTACCTAATCAAAATGGTCCTATTCTTACATAGAGATTATATATGTACAGTTCAAAAATGGTTTTATTAGCTGGCCTCTCCTTCAGTGTTTGCATAATAACTCTGTATTGCAGATTATTTGTAATGAATTTCCCAATAACCATTTGCTACAGGATGTTTTTGAATGCAGTTATCACTTAGAGTAATCTTTAACTTAAACTTTGCATTTTATAAACTATGTAAATTGACAAAAATTCATTTGACTGAAACAAATTATAATATGGTAAAATGAGAGATCAATATCCAATAATACAACTGTAAAAAATCAAGTAGAGAAAATAAAATTTAACAAGAGCCGCCTCAGAGAAGTATGACTATTTAACCTGAATTCAGTTTCTATACCTGAGCCTATTATTAGAAATACTAGTGTAAGGGAAAAAAAAATAGTGTTTTTTGACATGGACCTTTGCTATCAGGAAAAGAGTGATTAAGTTCTCAAACAATCATTTGCTTCCGTATCGTGAAAAACTACCATAAGTAAGGTTTACCAGAATCTCCATGGGACTGGTGTAATGGAACTTTCCCATCTTTTCATCCATTAAAAGTAAGGCTAGTTCTTAAAAGCCCTATATCTTCTTCCAAGGAACCTATATTGTCTTCCTTGAAACACCTACTTTCAACACATTAAGTGGCTCTTTCACATGACCTGACTGCCTATCTTGATTGTGATGCTGACCAACAGAACCAAAGTTAAGAAATCATCAATGGAAAGAAATTCTCATTTCTTCCAGAGTCTGGTGCTGTTTTGATAATGCACAGAGGGTGGGGGCAGAAATGACATTCCTTCACTCATCACTGTTCAGATGCACATCAATCATCTTATATCCAAGACTGGCCTCCCCTCACCCCTGGGAGAATAACAGAGTGCGGACAATGTGCAATGGGGTGATGTTTCTGGTCCTAACAGTTAATTCTGGAAGAATCATGAGAAAAATATTTCTAAAGAATTTAGGACTTTCTAGAAACAGGTATTTCCTCATTGCAGCAAATGTTTGACCAATTTTTCTTAAGTTTGATAGAAGACAGAAGGGCAGAATATTAGTTTTAAAGCACTTGTTCTATAGCAAACATATATGTTGCTTTGGAAAAGACTTTTCATTCACTTTATACAATTGAGGCCATTTTGTACCTACTCAGAATGGTCCCATTCTTATAAAGAGAAAGATTTCCTCAATGTTTTCTCCTGGAGGATGGAGAAACACATCCAAAATTAGAGGAGAGATTCACAACAGGGATAGTCAAAGAAATCAGAAAGGATAGACAAACATAAAAAAAAAATTGTTCTGAGAATACAACCAAATATGATATACAGCTTTGGCATGAAAAAGCTAAGAAAATTCTGACAATTTAACCATCTCAGGAGAGAAAACAATTTTAATTAGAATTATGTTTGTTCATAAAGATGTTATGTTCATTCATGTACCCCCAAAAGAAAGAATATTTCCTTTGGAATCTCAGGGGTCTTGGTTCAGATCACCTGAGGCAATTTAGTTAAGAAATGGGTCACTTATATGTATGTACTATAAAATAGCTCATGCAACTATCATCTAAACATATAGTCTGCCAAGCTATATAGAATAATAAAAATGAAAAAAAAGCCCCTAAAATGTTAATAAGGCAAAATAATCAATGCATTGAACTAAATTAATGTTTATGATTGAGATAGATTATATATGAATGGAATCCAGATCAGATCACTCTTTATCTAAAATAAAAATGTGAAGCAGAAAATACTGATGATGTATTTTTTTGGCCAAAGTTGTTTTCCTTCTTTTCTCTATTTGTAAACAAGGCCAGAGCTTTCTCTTCTCTGCATGGATCATGGGACACAAATTGAAATTAAAGGAGATATTATTCAGGTAACAGATGACATTAAGGTTGAGAGCACATAACATCTGAAGACACACTGATTTAATTAAAAAAGAAAACAGAAATAAATTAAAAATGAAACAACAGACAAACAAAAAAAAAAGAAAACAAAACACTGGGCAGTCAAACCAAACCAAGCACCTGCCTGCTTGCCAAGTGTTTTCAACTCTTGGAACAGACTTTGATCCCTGGAACAATGGTACCTCTGTGCCTAGAATATTATTTGACCTAGAATAGCCCTCGAAAGTATGTCAAGAAATGGGCCTTTGGAGACTTGGCTCATCCCTAGTGAACAATAGCGCAGCTCAGCATTGTTGGGGATTTCTTTGAATGGCTTAATTTCTGGAGAGCATGGACTGAGGTTTGTTTCAAAAGAATTTAATAAGCTATCTGAAAGTGATTTTAAAATTTAAAGAAGTTCTGGAGCCCATTCTTTTGTTGAATATGATGAAGTTTCAATAGTGCTAGCAGATATCATCTGAAGCTTCCTTATTTATCCTGATTTCACTCAAGCTCATGTTTTGAACCTCTGTCAATACCTAGGTAGTTCCACTGAAGTAAGGATAGGTGACAATTAGTTTAAGATTAAAAACACTATCAGCAATATAGAAGGAGTGATGTCATCAAGATGGCGACATAAGAAATCCACTGAAAAATCCTCCCTAGAAATACAGTGAATAAAAGGATACTCCTTGCTTAAAACTCTGGAGAATGGTAAAGACAAGATAAGGACTCTAGAAATATTGAAATGAAGAAAAACAAAAAGAGCAGGTCCCACTCTGTCCCCTCACTCAGTCCTGCACAGCTTGAAGTTCATTAGAGTGAAAGAGGCCAGGGTCCCTCTCTCCACCACGGTCACTTGCAGAAGTGTACTAGGAACCTACACATAGGAAGGCACTGCATTCCAAGTCTGCAGAGAATCAGTGTGAAACACAAGCCACGTAGGAGTGCTGCATGCAAAAGGGGCCTGGGGGGAGTGAGAAGAGAGAGGCCCCAGTTGGACAGTGTCACACTGGCTCAATCCAGTTTCTTTTGGCTATATGACCTAAACACAAAATAGACTTTTCTGCTATGTCTTAACTTTCTGGATTGACCCCAACTGGTTTCCCCAGGGCAAGATACCCAAATATGGTAGAAAAGCCTCAGGCAGAGAAAAAAATAAGTGGGGGTTAAATTGAACTGCTGTAAGATAGGAGGTTATCAGAATTGAAAAGTGCAATGAAAATGGGGCACTGATTCAGGAGAGAATTTAGGAGCTGGGCAGAAAACAAAAAACACAAAAACAAACATAACAGATCAAGATTCTAGGAGAAGGAAGAGCAGAAAGGAAACTTTGTCCTGGACAAGAAATAATTACACTAAAAGTGCACTCTCAAAATGTGTTGTGCATATCCAGGAGAAGAATCACATGAAGAAGAACTGAAAAAATCTGATCTGTTAAACTGTGTCTTTTCTAAAAGTATAGAATAAGGTGAACTACTTATCAATGAAGAGCTCTAACAAAGAAAATCATGAATAAAACCCTAGGCAAAAGAGAAAATCTGATCTTTAGAGTAAACTCATGGAGATCATTAGAAGCCTAGACAGTAGCAAAAAATTACAAGCCATACAAAGAAACAGGAAGATATGGCTCAGTCAAGGGTACAAATTAAAACTTCAGAGATACAGAATTTGGAAAACTTATCAAAGAAGTCAGACAAATCTCTTAAACCAATTTAAGGAGATGAAGGAAAATATGGTTAAAGTGATAAAGGATATTAAGAAGACACTGCTTGAACATAAAGAAAAATTTTAAAGTTTAAATAGAAAAATAATAAATTTTATGGGGAGGAAAGGCAAAATAGAAGAAAATAAAAATAGACTAGAGACATACAATAGTAGATTTGAGCGGGCAGAAGAAAGAATCAGCAAAATAAAAGGATAACAGAAATCTTACAGACAGAAGAACAGATGGGAGAAAAGAATCACAAAAAAATTGAGCAATGTCTCAGAGATTTGCATTACAGTACAAAATGCACAAACATACCTGTCTTGGGTATTCCAGAAGGAGAAGATAAGGGGAAAAGGGTGGAAACAATAACCCATAATTTTACAATTCTTATGAAATGCATAAATATACATATCCAAGAAGTGCAACATATTCCAAACAGAATATATTGTAATAGACTGTTCTAGTTTGCTAGCTGCTGAATGCAACACACCGGAGACAGATTGGCTTTTAATTAAAGGGGATTTATTTTGTTAGTTCTTCAGAGGAAAGGCAGCCAACTTTCCACTGAGGTTCTTTCTTACATGGGAAGGCACAGGATGGTCTCTGCTGGCCTTTTCTCCAGGCCTCTGGGTTCCAGTAACTTTCCCTGGGATGATTCCTTTCGCATTGCCAAAGGCCTGGGCTGAACTGCAAGTGCTGAGATGAGGTATGCTGAGCTGCTTGGGCTGTCCTATGTTGAGCATTCTCATTTAAGCACCAACCAATTAAATCTAACATCATTCATTGCAGCAGGCATGCCTCTTAGCCGACTACAGATGTAATCAGCACAGATGAGGGTCATGTACCATTGGCTCATGTCCACAGAAACAGAACTAAGTGCCTTCACCTGGCCAAGTTGACAACTGAATCTAACTACCACATAGACCTACCTCTAGATACAGACTAATCAAAATGTCAAATGCCAAAGATAAAGAAAAACTTCTGAAAGCAGCAAGGGAAAAGAAATTTGTCACATACAGAGGATCCACAATAAGACTAACTGCTCATTACCCAACAGAAACCATAGAAGTAAGAAGGCAGTGGGATGATATATTTAAGGTACTGAAAAACAAAAAGTGCCAGCCAAGTTTTCCGTATCTGGAAAAACTGTCTTTCAAAAGTGAAGAAGAGTTTAAAATATTCACAGATAAGCAGAAACTAAGAGATTTTTGTCAACAAAAGACCTGCCCGATAAAAAAAATTAAAGGGAGTTCTCCAAGTTTAAAGATAGGAGAGAGTGACTTGGAGTACTGTGAAGAAATGAGGGTTATCAGTAAGGGTAACTACAAGGCTAAAAATGAGACAAAACAAAAACGTATGACATTGTGAAGGATTTGAGATGCAGGTATCCAGAAAGGATTTGTGGAAATTTCCTTTGTATGAAAGGCATGATCCCAGCATACTGCATGGAAAACCAAGAATGTTGTAGCATTTGTATAAATGGAACCACTGCCAATCTGGATTACAAGGGACACAAAAGGTATAAATTGTAGGGAAAATAACTTCACAGGCAGAATCATGGAAGCTAAGGTCTGAAGTCAAGAAACCGTGGGCCAAGAGAGCAGATCCTCCCAAACACTCAGAGAGGGTGAGCTTGCCCCAAAGGCAGAGGGTAAGCCTTCCATCTCCTTGCCCAGGAAGAGTTATGCCCCAGGCCTTGGAGAAGGTGGACTACAATCCTTGGGGATTGGGGAGAACCTGTCGGCCACCCCATTGTTCTGAAGGGGTTAAGTGTGTGCTTCAGAGATGGCAGAGGGCCTGGGTGCTGTCCTAATGCTTGGAGATGGTAGAGCTGAGAAAAAGGCAATCTAAATGTCCCCCAATGTTGTAACTGGAGAGAGTGGGCCACTGCATAGGCCCCTGGAAAGGGTGGGACTTCAGCTTTCCAAAGCCCCAAGGATAAATGACTCTCAGACTTTGAAATCTAATGGATTTTGCCCTGCCTTTTCAAAATGGTTTGGGTCAGGTGACCATTGTGTTCTTCCAATTTCTTCCTGTGGAAATGTGAACATCTGTCTTATGACTGTCCCTCCTTTGTATGTTGGCAGCAGATAACTTGTTCTGAGTTTTACAAGAAACGCATGGTTTCTTGACTTCAGACCTTAGCTTCTATAGTTCTGCCTCTAAAGTTATTTGCCCTACAATTTATACCTTTTCTGTCCCCAGAGAATTTTGCCTTTGGCCAGACCATGCCTTTAATTGACCTTGATGTGATTTTGTACCATTTCTTACTTTGTGTTGTATTGGTATTGTTACTAAAATGGTTTAAGTCTTTCTGATATTGTTAAGGAATGAGTGAATTTTGCATTTGGAAAGAACATGTCTTTCGGGGGTCCAAAGGGCGGAATGTGCCAGTTTGAACTATTATGTACCCCAGAAAATCATGTCCTTTAATCCTTACTCAGTATGTCTGAGTGGAATCTTTTCTATGGTTTCCATGGAGAGTGACCCATCCAACTGTGGATGGTAATTTTGGATTAGCTGGTTTCCATGGAGATGCGTCTCTGCCTATTGAAGGGGGGGTTGCTTTTTGGAGCCCTTTAAGAGGGAACTAATTTGGAAGAAGGTCTAGAGCAACAGGAGGTGCAGGAAGAAATAGCCCCCAGTGAAGCCTCATGAAATGCAGAGAGAAAGCTAATAAATATCTCCATGTGCCCTCCCTGCTGAGAGAGAATCCACTATATGTTGTTGACAAGAGACTTAGCTTCTGCCCAAAGTCAGAAATGGATTGAAAATAAAAGATTAAAAAAAAGATATTCCATGCAAATAGTAACCAAAAAAAGAGCGGGATAGCTATACGAATATTGGAAAAATAGGCCTTAAGTTCAAAGCTACTATTAGAGACAAAGAAATACACTATATATTAATAAAAAGTGCGCTCCATTAAGAAGACATAACAATCACAAATATTTATACCTCTAAACAGGTTGCCCCAAAATACATGAGGCAAACACTGGCAAAACCGAAGGGATAAATAAACACATATACAATAATAGTTAGAGACTTCAATACACCATTTTCATCAATAGATTGAACATGTATATGAAAAATCAATAAGGTAACAGAGACCTTGAATATAATAAATAAACTAGGCCCAACAGACATATACAGAACATTGCACCTACTTCAAACAGCAGGATACACATTCTTCTCCAGTGTGCATGGAACATTCTCTTCTATAGACCACATTTTGTGTCACAAAACAAATCTCTATAAATTTAAGAAGATTGAAACCATACAAAGCATTTTCTCTGACCATAATGGAAATCAATAACAGGTAGAAAACTAGAAAATTCACAAATATGTGGAAGTGAAATAGCAGATTCTTGAACAATCAGTGGTCCAAAGAAGAAATTCCAGGGAAATCAGTAAATATCTCAAGACAAAAGAAAAGGAGAACTGAATCTATCAATACTAATGGGATGCAGTAAAGGCAGTGCTGAAAGGGAAATTTATAGCCCTAAATACTTGTATTAGAAAAGAAGGAAAACTAAAATCAAATACCTAATGCACAACTGGAGGAATTACATAAAAAACAGCAAGCCAATCCAAAGCAAGAAGAAAAGTAAAGAAATAACAAAAATTAAAGCAGACATATATGAACTTGAGAATAAAAAACAATAGCGAGAATTAACAAAACTCAAAATTAACTCTTTGAGAAGATCAGTAAAATTGATGAACCCTTAGTTATACTGATAAAGAAAAAAAGAAAGAAGATATAAATAAATAAAATTAGAAACGAGAGAGAGGGTACATTACTATTGATCCTAACATCAACCTAATACCAAAGCCAGATAATGATACTAAAAGAGAAGAAATTGTCAGACCAATTTCTCTTATGAATATAAATGTAAAAATACTCAATGAAATACTTGCAAATAGAATCCAACAGTACATAAAAGGAATTATACATCATGATCAAGTGGGTTTTAACCTGCTAAGGCTTTTTCAATATAAGAAAATCAATTAATGTAATATACCATGTTAGCAAAACAAAGGAGAAAACTACCTGATCTTATCAATTGATGCAGAAAAGACATTTGACAAAATCCAGTTTCCTTTCTAGATAAAAATACTTTAAAAACAGGAATAGAAAGAAAGTTCCTCAACATGATAAAAAGCATATATGAAAAGCCCACAGCTAACATCGTGCTCAATGCCAAAACTCTGAAAACTTTCTCTCTAAGGAGAAAAGACGAGGATGCCTAGTGTCACCACTGTTATTCAACACTGTGCTGGAATTTCTAGCCAGAGAAGTTAGAAAAGAAAAAGAAATGAAATGCATCCATATTTAAAAGGAAGAAGTAAAACTTTCACTATTTGCGGATGATATGATCTTAGATATATAAAGTCCCAAAAAATCTAGAACAAAACTATTAGAGCTAATAAATGAGTTCAACAAAGTGGTGGACTATAAGATTAACAAGCAAACATAAGTAGTGTTTCTATATGCTAGTAATGAGCAATCTAAGGAGGAAATCAAGAAAAAAAAATCCATTTGCAACAGCAACTAAAAGAATAAAATATCTAGGAATCAATTTAACCAAGGATGTAAAGGAGTGCTATACAGAGAACTAGAACTTATTGCTAATGGAAATCAAATACCTAAATAAAAGAGAGAACATTCAATGTTCATGGATTTGAAGACTAAAGATCATTAGGATTTCAATTCTGCCCAACTGATTTACAGATTCAACACACTCTCAATCAAAATTCCAACAGCCTCTTTTGCAGGAATGCAAAAGCCAATTATCAAATTTATTTGGAAGGGTAATGTGCTGGTTTGAAACTGTTATAAACCCTAGAAAAAGGCCATGCTATTTTGAGTCTTTTTTGTGGGTGCAGACCTATTGTGAGTGGGAGCTTTTGATTAGGTTGTTTCAGTTGAGATGTGATCCACCTAATTCAGAGTGGGTCTAAATCTTTTATTGGAGTACTTTATGAGTATAAAAGAGAGAAACACCCTTAGACAGCTCAGAGAGAAGCACCCAGAGAGACCTCACAGAAGGAGAATAGCCCTGGAGATGCTAAGAGAGGACCCACAGATGCTCAGAGAGAAAGCCACTGGAATCAAAAGCTGAAAGCAAGCAATGGCCATGTACCTTGCTAGCTGACAGAACAACCCCAGATGTCAGTAACCCTTGTTTAGAGAAGGTATCTTTGTCTTGATTCCTTAATTTGAACATTTTCATGGCCTTAGAACTGTAAATTTGTAAACTAATAAATCCCCATTATTAAAAGCCATTTCTGAAATATTGGATTTTGGCAGCTTTAGCAAACCAAAACAGATAAGCAACCCTTAATAGCCAAACCTATTGAAAAAGAAGAACAAAGTTGGAGGACTCACACTTCATGACTTTAAAGCATACTGCAAAGTTAAAGTTGTCAAAAGAGCACAGTACTGGCTTAAAATAGATATACTGACCAATGCTATCAAACTGAGAGTTCAGAAATAGACACTCACATCCATGGCCAATTGATTTTTGACAAGTCAGCCGAATCAACTCATCTGAGTACAAATAGTTTCTTCAACAAATGGTGGTGGGAGAATTGGATATCCATATACAAAAGAATGAAACAGGACCCTTATATCACACCATATACAAAAAGTAACTGACAATCTATAAGAAATCTAAGTATAACAAACAGGACTATAAAACTCCTAAGAGAAAACGTAGGAAAGCATCATCAAGATATTGTGGTAAGTAATGGTTTCTTAAACTTTATATACAAAACATAAGCAACAACAAAAAAATCAGATAAATGGAACGTCATAAAAATTAAAAACTTGTGTGCATCAAAGGAATTTTTCATGAAAGTGAAAAGTAAACTACTCAATGGGAGAAAATATTTGGAAGCTATATATCCAGTAAGGGTTTAATATCAGGAATATATAAATGATCCTACAAGTCAACAATAAAAACACAACCAACTTAAAAAATGGGCAAAAGCTAAGAGTCACCCCCAGAGGACATCTTTCGTTGCTCAGATGTGGCCTATCTCTCTCAGCAAGTAAACTCACCGCCCTCCCCATCTCTACCCGGGACATGACTTCCAGGGGTGTAAACCTCCCTGGCAATGTTGGACAGAAATCCTAGAATGAGCTGAGACATGGCATCAAGGGATTGAGAAAATCTTCTTGACAGAAAGGGGGAAGAAAGAAATGAGACAAAATGAAGCGTCAGTGGTTGAGAGATACCAAACAGAGCTGAGAGGTCATCCTGGAGGTTATTCTTACACATTTTATAGATATTCCCTTTTTAGTTTAAGGTATATTAGAGAGAATAGAGGAAAGTACCTGAAACTGTAGAGCTGTGTTCCAGTAGCCTTGTTTATTGAAGATGAATGTATAATGATATAGCTTTCACAATATGACTATGTGATTGTGAAAACCTTGTGTTTGATGCTGCTTTTATCTATGACATTGACAGATGAGTAAAAAATATGAATTAAAAATAAATAAGAGGGGAAACAAATGTTAAAATAAATTGAGTAGATTGAAATACTAGTGAGCAATGAAAGGGAGTGGTAAGGAGTATAGAAAAAAATAGGGGGAACAAAAGTTAAAATCTATTGAGTAGATGGAAATATTAGTGGTCAGTGAGAAGGAGGGGGAAGGGGTATGGTATGTGTGGGTTTTTTATTTTTTCTTTTTATTTCTTTTTCTGGAGTCATGCAAATGCTGTAAAAATGATGATGGTGATGAATATACTACTATGTGATGTACATTCATATACTATGTGAGCCATTGATTATAATGTTAAGAATGTTCATGTTTGTTCCCTGTTTTGGTTTGATAATACAAAATAAATGAAATTTTTTAAAAAATGGGCTAAAGAGTTGAATAGAGTCTCCAAAGTATCTTCAAAGAGGAAATAGAGTCTCCAAAGAGGAAATACAAATGGCTAAAAAGCACATGAAAAGATGTTAAACATCATTAGTTATAAGAAACATGCAAATCAAAACCACAATGAGATATCATTTCACACCCACTAGAATGGCCACTATTCAAAAAAAAAAAAAAGGGAGCAGTACAATGGTGGTTCAGTGGCAGGATTTCTCTTCCCATGTAGGAGATTCGGGTTCGATCCTGGAGCTGCGTATGCCAAAAAAAAAAGCATAACAAACCCCAGGAGATTACAGGTGTTGGAGAAGTTGGAGAGAAATAGGAACACATGTTCATTGCTGGTAGGAATGTAAAATGGTACAGCTTCTGTGGAAGACTGTTTGCAGTTCCTCAGGAAGCTAGATATATAATTACCATCTGATCTAGCAATCCTGCTACTAGGTATATACATAGAAGTACTGAAAACAGGGGCTTGAAAAGATATCGTCACACCAATGTTTAAAGCAGTATTATTCACAATTGCCCAAAGATGGAAGCAACCCAAGTACCCATCAACTGAGGACTGGATAATCAAAATGTGGTATATACACACAATGGAATATTATTTAGCCACGAAAAGGAATGAGGTCCTGATGCAACAACATAGCCGAACCTTGAAGACATTATGTTGAGTGAAATAAGCCAGACGCAAAAAGGGCGAATATTGAATTATCCAGTGGTATGAACTAAACGTAATGAGGTAACTCATAGAGTTAGAATCTAGAAAATAATTTACTGGGAGATAGATTGGTGTTTGAGCATGGGAATTTTATGCTTGACATGCACAGAATTTCTATTTAGGCTGATGGTAAAAGTTTAGAAATGGATGATGGTGATGGTAGAAGATTATTGTGAATGTAATCAATAGCCCTGACCTATAGAGGTGAATGAATGTAGTTAAAAGGGGAAACTTTAGGATGTATATATTACTACAAAAAATTAAAAGTTAAAACGATAAAACATAAGACTGTACGACATGGTGAACCCTATTGTGGATTGGTGGATTATAGTTAACAATACAAGTGTAGGAATATTCTTTCATGAATTATAACAAATGTTCTATACTAATTCAATATTTAATTAATAATTAATAATAGGGAGGTATATGGGAAAATACAACTAATGGAAATTATAGGTGATAGGTAACTGCATGATTTTAACAAACTTCCACCAATTGTAATAAAAGTAACTACTATTGAAAATAGTACAATTATTAAAACGTGCTGTCATTAATTACAAAAAATGCTCCACACTAATGCAAGGTGTTTGGGGTGGAATGGTATATAAGCATTCTGTATTTTAAATGTGACTGTTTTGTAAACCCACAACTTCTCTAACAACAAAAAAAGACTTTTAAAGATGCCTGCTGATCACAGATACACTGGAAAGCCTGACTACAAGTATTGAATCCAAGTGTTAGGCTGTTTTAGTAAGCCTCAAGAAGCCCTTTTGAGGGAAAATTAGTAAATTCATCTAGTCATGAAGGTTTTCATAAGAATGCCTCCTATTTACATACAATGGACCATTTGGATTATCGGGAACATTTCTGTCCCCTATCCAGGTGGACAGAAAATTTAAAATGAAACCCAGGTGTGCTGGAAGTGTACATTTACCCTTTGAGATCCACTATCTACCTTTCTCCACTCTTCTTTGTGTCCTGGGGTCTTCATCTGTGAGAACTAAGTCAAAAGCCTCCCTTGCTTGCTGGTTTCTGGTTGAGTCAGACAAACTAGAGTCACTAGGAAGAGAGCAGATGGAGGGAAAAGAATGAAAATCATGGTATTTATTTCCCCGGCTCCCTCCCTTAGAGGTTTCCACAAGTGGGTTGCATTCGTCAAGCAAAGGACACAACTTCCGTCAAGCAGTCGTTTTCCACACAGCTCCTTCTGGATGCTGCCCCTTCAGAGTTAGGGATAGTCGTATCTTCCACTGTCTTGCAGTGATGCACCATCCCTTGTTGCTTTTCCTAGACCCTGCCCACATCTTTAAAAATAGTCATTATTAATAACTAATTGATTATTGAACATGTGTCTCAGTTAACCAGCTGGAAAGTCTGTCTCTTGAAAGGACTTTGCTTGACACAAAGCAAAGTGAGGATGAGTATTTAGTTGGACAGATAAGTAGGGAGTGAGAAGACTTGTTGCTATGGACAAGCATTTTGTGCACTGATCTGACTAATCTGATATACATGGGAATGCATGTGGTTAAGGTACATGGTACCAAAAGGAGAACTGTTTTAAAAGAGCCCTAATAACTCTCTGAAGCTTTCATTTAAATTTAGCTGGAGATCATTCTGAAATTGCACAGTGAAGTAAGCCCAGTTTGATTACTAAGATACTTAGTCAGATCAGTATTAAATTTTTAAAATGTTTTATGGTTTATTTTATCCAGTATAGTAATGGGCAAAAAACTACTAGGAAAAGATAGTAAGAATGCAGACCAATATGGAAAAGAAGAGAATACTTGGGAAAAAGTCTGACATAGAATTAGTTGGGAAAGTCACAAAGTGCTGATGGTTTTCTCAACTAACATGATTTTTTCTAAAACTTCTAACAAAAACAAATCTTCAAAAATGCCTGTTTGAATAGTCTACATATGTAAGCAATTTAGCTCTGTCCAGGGTGACCATTTATTGTGAGAATAAATGAAAATAATCGAATTGCAGATTTTCTGTAAAACACGAAGGGCAAGTGTAATACAGAATTGCATTTACACAAAATACAAGTCCTTGCATGCCAGCACAGAATATGCTTAAGTTCATAAGTAGTTCTAAAGAGTGCAAGAGCAGTAGAAAGTCTAATGTTGACCAAGTAAAAAAGAGTACTTAAAGTCTGTTTTGTATCTTAGAGTGCTTCAATTTTTGGATAACATTGCCCTGGTTGAGTTCTTTCAATCTGTCAGTTTTGCATCTTTCTTTCATCTGAGCAAGCCTCATTTGATCAGAGAAATGTTAATAGCTAAGCAGTGCATCTGATCACTCCTCTAATGAGCAGAAGTGTTTTCTTGATCAAAACTTCCCAGGCAGCAGAGTAGTAAGTGGATGTTTGCATGCCACTGCCTTTATGTTTCCTTAAGCTTGAATTTGGAAAACATTTCTTGCATATGAATGTGCAATGCTTGGAAAGCTGAAATGTGTTTGAGAAGATGAACACATCTTACCCGTGCACCAGCTGGACTCTTTCACTGTTTGAAATGTGGTTTTCATTACGAGTGAATTAGCCTTCCGGGGAGAATTTTCACAAGAATATGAACTCTGATTACTTAATATTGCCGGTAAGAACAGATTAAATAAAGCCATCTGCGTAAATGAAGCCTATGAATGTTGGATATCTGCTACTGAATAAATTCCACAAAGATATATTTGTGGACATTTTTTAAATGGGCGTCTGTGATTACTCAGGCTGGGAAGTGATAAATTATCAGGCAACCCTTTTGGCATACCTAGGTCTGTCATAGAAAGATAAATGAATATCATGTTGGGGGGGAATATTTTATTTACTTGAGGCCCAAAGGCTATTCCCAGGAAAATGTGGAGCTTTCTTCCATAAAAGTTTCTGAGAAATGTGCAGTTATATTTCTGGGAAAAAAGCTTCTTCTTCTTGAAGGGTAAAGTAGAGTAGGGTATGTTCTGATGTCTGGAGTTTCTTAGCTCAATGACCCAGCCTGCTTCTATCAACCATATTAAACTATTAGTTTAGGGATTAGTTAGGGTTTAAAGTCATAAAAGTGAAGCAATTCCTTTGAAGATATAAACTAGCTTATGTCACTCTGCTTAAAATCCTACAGGGACCCCCTCATTACTTTCAAAGGCAAAGCGAAGGCTTCACAATGGCCCTCAAAGTCCTGTCCCCATCCTCTGACCTAATTCCTCATCTCTGTCCTGTGTCTGTCCTCCTTGATCATGACTCACTCTGCACGAGCCACGCTGACCCTCATACTGTTCACAGAATATCCATGTAGGTGCAGGCTTGACTCCAGCCTTTGTCCCACTGGGCTGCTCTTCCCAGCCATCTGCATGGCTAGCTCTGCATCTCCATCAACTCTGCCTAAATTCACCTTCGCCATGACGTCTACCCTGACCACCCTATATTTTGGTGGGGGTGTGGTGGTGGTGGTGCATGGTCTGGGAATCGAACCCGGGTCTCCCACATGGAAGGCGAGCTCTCTGCCACTGAGCCACCCATGCACCCATCTGACCACCCTATTTGATAAAGTGAACTGCCTTCCACCCTCTGCATCCCCCTTTCTCTGTCCCACTGTTATTCTGCTTGTCAAGCATGCAGTGCCTTCTAAAATACTATGCGATTTACTTATATGTTATGTTATTAATTATCGTCTCCATCCCACGTGGAAATAAGTAGCATAGGGCAGGAATCTCGACTCTTTTATTCCCTGAGGTATCATAACCACTGAGAACAGTGGACAGCATGTGTAAGTGATAAATGAGTCTTTGTTGCATAGAATTTTGAGAACTGCTTAGGAAAACAAGGACATCCGAGCTAAGGTAGAGACCATCTCAGTCAACTTATTCAAACTTCATTTTAAAGTCTAAAATCTAAAAATGTGAAAAAGACATAAAGTCCACGTGGAAAACGAGAAGAAGAATACTGAAAAATTAGCTATAGTGGTTCAGTGGTGGAATGCTCGCCTTCCATACGAGAGATCCGGGTTCGATTCCCGGACCATGCACTCCCACAACCAAAAAAGAAATTAGGTAAACCATTTGCTATTTAATGCAGGGGTCAGCAAACTAAGGCTTGGGCCAAATCTGGCCCAATAAGTATCATTGTAAATCAAGTTTATTGAAACAGGCACACCCATTTCTTTACATGTTTTCTATGGCAGTTCTTTAGTCTATAGCAGCAGAGTTGTGTAGTTGTGACAGACCTTCTGGTGTGCAAAGCTTAAAGTATCTTCTGCCCTTTAGGAGAGTTTGTTGACCCCTGATTTAGAATGAAGTTACTTACATTTTGCAAACAAAGAGTGAGTGGCTCTCCAAATATCAGTGATTCCAAATAAATGTTTTGTTTGCTCCATGTTAAAGAGTAGAAGGGATCTCAGCACCAGAGAAGCTGAAAGTGGCATTTCTCCTGCAGTTCAGGAACATTTCTCTCTTTCTTTCTGTCTCCTTCTTTCTCTTTCTCTCCAACACATTAAGCGTTCTTTGATTTTTCTCTGGTAGTATATGGATTTAAAATGTTCCAGATTCCCAAATTAATGACCTCTTGAAATTTCACCTTAACTTATTTTAGTTTTTAGAGTTCTTTATATTCCATAATAATAGCTTTCTTTTTTTTTTTTTTTTACATATTTTAAGAAGTTGGGGTATTTGATATACATGTTCTCGGTACTCTCTTTCAAAAGTGCTCCTTTGATGTTCTCCAACAGGCATTGTCAGAATCATCCTACTATATTTATACTCAAGTAATCTTCTTGAAGGAGCATGTAATTTTCCTTAACGTTTAATCCTAATGTAAAATCAGTGTACCTTATTTAGCAACATCATTGTTAACCTAATAACTGTATTTGAATTAGGGATGGAGAAAGACAATTTAAGACGACCGAGGTATGATTATGCTTAATAAAAACATATAATACCTGTACTTTTAAAGGAATCCAAGTAGGTACTTTTAAATAACACTTTAACTGAATATATTCAAAGATCTTTTGTTAACAGAAATTAGAGTGGACCTGAGGCATTTGCCTGAATAATTCAAGTGAAAAAGTATCTTTTCTCAATTCTCTAGCTATCTCACTTATTATGCTTAGACCAGAGCATTTCGTCAGTGTTTGAAGTTCAAGTATGTGTGTGGGTATGTGAGTGGGTTTTGAGAGAGAGAGAGAAAGTAGATCCAGGGATACTTCTCCTATATATCCTTCAAGGGTGGTTGATTGTATCCACTTACGTACGTCTTCTTTTCTCAGAATCTGCTTAGTATGTTCTTTCCTTCCCTGCTTGCCTAACTAATTCTCATACCTTCTTCAGATCTCACTTTGCCTCCAACTCAAGGTGACTGTCCTCAAATCTT